>NC_087173.1:18522722-18560222 GCF_035594125.1 Scylla paramamosain
TTCTTCCTTCTTCCTACCTCCTCTCTCTCTCTCTTTTTCTCTGTCCTCCTCCTCCTCCTCCTCCTCCTCCTCCTCCTCCTCCTCCTCCTCCTCCTCCTCCTCCTCCTCCTCCTCCTCCTCCTCCTCTTCCTCCTCCTCTTTCTCCTCCTCCTTTTCCTCCTCCTCCTTCTCGTCTTCCTCCTCCCTCTTGTCCGCCAAATTTAATCTCTTGTTCCCACCTCTTTCCTTCTCCTTCTCCTCCTCCTCCTCCTCCCCCTCTCATTCTCCTCTCCTGCTCCTATTCCTCCTCCTCCTCCTCCTCTTCCTCTTCCTCCTTTATCCCTTTTCCTCTTCCCCCTCCACCTCTTATAACCCTCTTTCCTCTCCCATGACTCCTAAAACCTCCTTATTCCTCCCTCCTCCTCCTCCTCCTCCTCCTCCTCCTATACGCCTCCCTGTTTCGCTTCTTCCAATTCGAAAAGCATTAATGGTGCGTTTCCCTAATTGGAGCCATTAATTGAGCTATTGGTTATTGATATGCTGGTTCTGCGTGCCTGAGTCCACGAGCCCGCCTGCTGCTGCCTTCGTGTGGGACTGCGGCAGGAGGAAAGAGAGGCTGCGTTGACGGGAACTGTGCGAGGAGAGAGAGGGAGAGGGAGACATTGGGATGGGTAGATAGATGGAATGGTATATATTTTTTTTTTTTTTTTTTTTTATGTGGTGTAAGTGAAGGAGGGTTTTGAGGTCAGGAATGCATGTAAAACTCTCCTCGTATGGTTAGGTTTAGTGTTTTGAAGTTTTTGTTGGGAAGGTCATGCTCAGAAGGGAAGATATTGGTGACACACACACACACACACACACACACAGAGGGAGAGAGAGAGACAGAGAGAGAGACAAATTGCACCAAACAAACGAACAAACGAACCAAAATAGAAAAAAATAAAATAAAAGGTCCTCGCATAAAAAAAAAAAATGAAAACATGAGAAAAGACCCTCCTAAAAAATTTATTGAAGACCTGAATATCTGAAGACGACCACCCAAAATACTCGCCAAAGACCTCCTCACAGAAAGACCCCCTCTGAAGACCCCCCTCTTATAAAGACCCTCTAAAGATCCCCCAACAGAAAGATCTCCAAAGGTCCACAGAAATACCCCCACAGAAAGACCCCAACAAAAAGACCCCCATACAGAAAGACCCCCCAAGGAAGACTCCCTCCCGGTATAGACCCCAACAGAAAGACCCCCAAGAAGACCTTCCCAAAAGACCCTTCGCCAAGGAAGACCCCCTTAAAGACCCCTAAAAAAACCCTCCCCCTACGGAAAGACCCAATGGCGAGCGGGTCTTTTAAGAGGTGGGCGCGTAATTAGGCTTCATAAAGGCTGTTAAAACTCCTTTGTAGGATCTCTAGGAGTTCCTGAGCGGCGTCATTAAGCATCCTCAAAGGACGCGCCGCTGCGGGCTAACTTGACGAAAAATTATATTATAGTCTGTAGTAGTAGTGGTGGTGGTGGTGGTGGTGGTGGTGGTAGTGGTGGTGGTCGTACGAAAAAAAAAAAAAAGGAATAAAGAACAATAGCAGTGAAAGTGATGGTGATGACTCTCTCTCTCTCTCTCTCTCTCTCTCTCTCTCTCTCTCTCTCTCTCTCTCTCTCTCTCTCTCTCTCTCTCTCTCTCTCTCTCTCTCTCTATTCACATCTCTCTATCTCACTCACTTTCCCATTAAAACTCTTTCTCCTTTCCCCTCCTCCTCTTCGTCTTCTCCTCCTCCTCCTCCTCCTCTTCCTCCTCCTCCTCGTCCAGTCTCTTCTTGTTATTTCCCCATTCCTTTCACCTCCACCCTCCTTCTCTCTCGTTTCTTCCATTCTCTCCCACTTTTCCATGCCTTTTTTTTTTTCCCTCCTCTCTCTCTCTCTCTCTCTCTCTCTCTCTCTCTCTCTCTCTCTCTCTCTCTCTCTCTCTCTCTCTCTCTCTCTCTCTCTCTCTCTCTCTCTCTCTCTCTCTCTCTCTCTCTCCAGTCCTTCCTTCTGGTGACACACACACACACACACACACACACACACACACACACACCACACACACACACACACACACACACACACACACACACACACACACACACACACACATTGTATAATTGAATATAATTTATCTGATGACTGAACGATTTTCTGCCTCGGCTTGTGATGAAATTATCCTTTGTAACTTCCTTTTTCTTATTAATTTATTTGTTATGTTTTACTTATTGTTGTTATCAGTATCATTATTATTATTATTATTATCATTATTATTATTAGTAGTAGTAATAGTGGTAGTAGTAGTAGTAGTAGTAGTAGTAGTAGTAGTAGTAGTAGTAGTATTTCGTGTATCTTATTTTATTTCTTTAATATTTTATCTTTTACTAGTATTCTCTACTTTACTTGTTTGGTGTTGGTCGTCACAGAGAGACAGAAAGGCAGACAGACAGAGACAAAACAAAGACAGACATAGAAACAGAGACAAAACAGACAGACAGACAGACAGAGAAAAGCAAAGCCAGACAGACAAACAGACAAACGGGAAAAAGACAGACAGTATCTTACATCATTTCTTTTTGGTTCCCGTAAAGGTCACCATCACCACTGACCCTTCCATCACGCCGTCACCAGGCAGTCACGGTGCAGGGGTCGTCACTCTAAGCACAGCGAGCACACTTGTGGGGCTCGAACCGGCGTCACCACCCTTATTCCGCAAACATTTATGCCAGTGAGCCACCTTGTTGATAAGGATAGTGAAGGGGGATAGGTGTTGGTCACTGTCACTATCATTTCTCGAACTGACGTCATCATCTTCATTCCGCGAACATTTCTACCCGTGAGTCATTTGGTTAAGCACAGTGAAGGTACTCGTAGATGCGTTCTGCTCACCACTGCCACCACCATCACTGCTGGAAGGCTCAGTGACTCCCTGGTGCACTCTTACCACTACCACCACCCTCCACATCCTTGAAGGTCACCCAGGCTGTGTTGTCCTCCGCGTCCCTCTCTCTGCAACATCCGAGAGGCGTGGACACTGCATGTTCTTCACCAAGACGGAGGAGAAAGACTCGACTCCTTCCCTCTTGATCTGATTTCCTCGCATTAAGACTAAGTTAAGGTTAAGCTGAGAGAGGCAGGCGCGGGAGTCACGTCTGGGTGCCATACGGAACATTACCATTAACCCTGAGGAACACTGGCGATGAGCGTGCCTGCCTTGGTGAGCGACGCGGAGTGAGGGAGGTACTCTTAGGCGATGCGGGGTGAGAAAGGTACTCTTAAGTGACGCGGGGTAAGGGAGTTACTCTGAGCAGCATGCTAGATAAGCCTACCAGTAGTTCTTAGCAGTACTTTAAGGCACGCCACTTCATGTCTCTCTGCTTGCTTTCCCCGTCCTGCCTCGCGCGCGCCCTGCCTCGCTGTGCCGCCAGAAGATGGAGGGCTACGGGGAGGTGAAGAGGCGGGGGCAGCCGTAGCCGTGGACAGCGCCGCAGCAGAAGTCGCAGCCGCAGCCGAGGTGTGTTTGGCAGACAGCGGAGAGGACTACGAGACCTTAGGATCCGACACGGAGACGGAGCACGGCGGCGTGTCCTCCCGCACCGAGTCATCCAACCAGCTGGACGACATCCCCTCCATCAGGGACCACACGGTGTACGCCCGCGGCCCCGGCAACAAGGATCCCAGGGACGCGGTGTATGTCAGGGACTCCACCCAGAAGGACCCCAGGGACGCTGTGTACTCGCGGGAGGCGCAGAAGGAGCCGAGAGAGGCGGTAGTTCTCTCGGGAAGGCTCGAGGGACAGCAACACGGCCTTCCAGCAGAGGATCCACCACAGTAAGTGTCCCGCCCCGCCCCGCCCCGCCCCGCCGCGCCACAGCTTGACCCAGCCCCTGTGTCACTGCCTGACTGACCGCACCTCACGCCCCCCGGGAAGTGCTCAGCGTCGGTAACTTCTTTCGGCGACATTTCACAGTGCAAGTTCCGGAGTGAAGGTTGAGTGCTCGTGGCTGTCTGTCAGTACCGCCCTCTGTCCGTCACTGCCTCCCTCTCTTAACCTAACATTGAGGGGAGGCAAATATAACCCAGTCAATTATGATCTTCAATAGTAACCCTCACCCATTCAATAGTACCTGCTGGGAGGCGCTTTAAAGACTGAATCTCATGTCTTAACCTGCCTTAGTCTCGCCCCTTTTGCACGGCCTCCAGTCCTCCCTCCCTCCCTCCCGCCCTCACTCACTTAAGCTGATCTAAAGAGTTGAGTCGCCATGTCTTGCTGACCATCCGCCCCCGAGCACCAACCACCACTCCGGGCGTGCGCTTTGTTGTGTCGGCGAGCCCAACATGCCACTCGCCCCCTAGCAGCCCCTGACCTCCCTGACACACCCAAGCCCTGACAGTCCACCTTAACAGTACTTGATGACAAAATTCCTTAGGTTATTTGTACGAATAATTTCTACTTGGCAAAATTTAAACTCAGAGCAAATTTAAGTCACACAGACGCTGATCAGAGAGGCGCAGACAGGACCAATTACCACCACAGCGACACCTGTCCACTACACCTGTCTGTCTGTCCACACCTGACCACACCTGCAGCCACCTTTGGTAATGAAAGCAAAACATTACACCCACATCCACCTTTAAAGTAAGTTTACACCCACCATTTCCTCTCCCTCTACCTGATCCACACATTGCTAGACACACGCACACACACACACACACACACACACACACACACACACACACACACACACACACACACACACACACACACACACACATATACAGACTCTCTCCCCTGACCCTACGTGGCTCCTACGGGCGTCACCTTCCCCTCCCCCCCACAGTAGTTACCGACCCGATGAGTACTGACGCTGCCATATGCATGGTATTTCAGACTTGCTGTACCACGCCGAGTCTAGCACCTCCCCCGAACCTTCCCCCACCACCGAGAGAAAGTCCTTCCCCCGGCGCGCCAGAGCCAGGTACTCTATCACTCTATCACGGCCCACTCCTGCATCAGCCCACCGTCACCCCGACACACCTCCCCCCTCGCATGCAGTCCTCACTTCCTCTCCCTCACTCACTCGAAGCTTGCAACTCTCCTCATCCACTACTAACTTCGCCCCGCATTATCCCTCTCCTAGCTGTCACTCACGCCCCGCACCGCCCTCGCCTTCCCTCAGTCTGATGCATCTGTTTTAACTCTCCCTGTCTGCCTCCCTGCCCCTCGTGCCGCCCCGCTGGTCGACCCTGTGGGAATACGTGGGAATTATGTCTTTTATCAAGTTAGGCTATTTATATTTTCCTCAATTTTGTCCCTATAAAATGCGTTGATACAGTTATGTATTAAAAAGTACAAAATATATCTGGCAAAAAATGTAATTCAATACGAAGAGAACTTTGGTAACTTTGCATCCCACGGGACCAGAACCACCGGGGCGTCATCTTTCCACCCTCTTCTCCCTCCCATCCTCGTCCTGCATCCACCTCGCGTTCTCAAGGCTCCGGGAACTGAGTGACTGAAGGCCGTGGAGTCTTATGACCGTATTCTGAAGCACTGCCCACACCTCTACTTTTTAAAGGCTTTAGTTGAAGTGATGCAGGTATTAAGGGTGTTTTTTTTTATGGTTCTTGTAACATATTGACAAGATTTCCACATTACCAACAGGAGAAGCACCCTTGAGAACCCGCCCAATCATCTCTGTGGCCTTGGAATGTAGTCGTGGTGAGAGAGCGAAGAGTTTCTGAGTGATGGCCTTTTTGCGGAGGTTTAACTTGTACAGTCACGGTCATTAGTAGAGTAACATGCAAGACTTACTTCCGGATTTGGTAATTGAGAGCTCCCTAGTAGATCCAGTAATGAGGTTGTTAGCGTAGTCAATTTGAAAAAGATTAGATGAATTTATGAATAGGAATGATAGGTGGAAATTAGCAAGTTTTATAAATGAACTGCCACGTGGAGGTCTGATGGCTTCTTGCAGCTCCTTTGTGTTCTTATGTCCTTATGTTATCTGATCACCCTAGAATAGAATATGAGAAGTGAAAGATTCTTAGTAAACTCGGCAATCTAGTTTATGCAGAGTAATTCGGGAGCTTTAAAAGACTGGACACTTACAGATAAGAATGACAAGTGGTAGGTAAGTTTTATCTATGTGTCAGAGTGCTGGCTTCTGTAGCTTCCTTTGTTTTCTTTTGTTCTTACGTGGCCAAATGAAAATAAGGAAAAACGAAAGACGGAAAGTGAGTGTAGTGTTATTCATTATCTGACCGTGACTTACCCACACGTCCACACACTCGTCACTATCAAACGTCACTATAACGTCACTCTAACCTCCCTCAGTCACTCAGTTCACGATCGCCGAGAACCAACAAAACTGGTGCCGTGATTTTCTTTAGTTTACCGTCACGTTTTCTTTTACCTTTACATTTTCTTTAACAAGCGCTGGGTTAGTTTCCCTCCTGTAGCGAAGAACTGTTACTCCGTTTTCTGTTGACTTTTTATATTAGTGCTCCCTCAAGCTCTGGCTCCTTCCTGCCCTGTCTAGTGTTTCTTTAGTGTAGAAATAGATTGCCTCATTCTGTAATCTAAGGCCCCTTGTCTGTATCTCTAAGGCTGTACGTAGGCTCTCCTAAGGCTCTTGTAAGGCTCTGTAATAGTACTTGACGCGAGTGAAGCAACAGACTCCTGGTGTGAATGTGGAGTGAATGGGGTATGATTCATTATACTTGTGCCTCCAGTCCTTCATTTCCTTGCTTCGGTTGGGCTTTTGTATAAATTCCTTTTTTTTTTTTTCAGCTACATTTCCATCTGAATCTTTCCACGTATAATTCTGTGCATTTTTCCACTTATTTCCTGTTCCGGTTTCAGAAATCTTTCGTCTGAACATCTTCGTGGATGCCCTTTCTTTCTTTCCTTCTTTCTTTCTTTCTTTCTTTCTTTTGCATATATGTGCATTTCCATCTCAAACTTTCTCCATTTATCACTTTTCATTTCTTGCTTTGCTTTCCGTGGTCTTTCATCAAAGCATCTTCATAAATACTTTGCTTTCTTTCTTTCTTTCATTTTATCGATACTTCTCAAACTTTCCATTCGTCACCTTTATTTATTTATTTGTTTATTTATTTATTTATTTTTCGGGGGATAGGAGGCGCCAGTTTCCAAGACCTTTTGTATAAACATGTACAGACGGCTCCCTACTTGAAGAAGCAGCCTGCCTACCCTTATTTTTTTTTTTTTTTTTACAGAAGCGACATGTTAACTCAAGGGATTTCAGTCGGTAAATACCACTGGCTTGAAGTCGTGGCGTGTAAATTAAGCCACGCCTCCTTTCTAGACCTCACTTCATATTTGCCTTCCCTTCCTCACTCCCAGTATAAGAATCCATTTTTTTTTTTTTTATTTCGATTTCCACCTCAAACTGTCCTCCAAACTTCTTTCCACCATTTATTTACGACTTTCCACTTCTTTTCCACTTTTCCACTTTTGGTTTCCCAGATCTTCCACTTGAGCATCTACGTGAATCCATATTTTTCCATTTCCATTTTCACTTCAGCTTCTCCACTTGCATTCTTCATTCCACTGCTCTCCATCTCCACTTCTTCGTTGTTTTGCTCATCTGGAATCTTCCACTTGAACGCAGACAAAAATCCATGTTTTCACCGTCTCTTCCACCTCCACGTAACCTAAACTCCATACTAAACTCCACTCGTCCACTTACTCCTTCCTTGTTCAGCTTCCGAGTTCATTCATATAAACATTTTTCACCACCTCCTTGAAAACTCATCCACTTAACTCAAAATCCTCATTAACTTCCACTCATCCACTTACTAACATCTTCTATTTAAACACGCACACACAGGTATCCACATTCTTCACCACCTTCATCACGTCCACCTTGAAAATTCAACCACCTAGTTTTAACACACACACACACACACACACACACACACACACACACACACACACACACACACAGAAACACAAAGGAATTCACATTTTTCACCACCACCACCACCACCGCCAGCACCACCATTCACTTCCACCTCCTTGAAACCTCGCCCTCTTAACTTAAACTCTAACCTCCACTTCGTCGTTCACCACCTAACCTATTCCACATAAACAAACACACAAGCATGCATCCACATTTTTCATCACCACCACCATCACCACTTCCACCTCCCACTTAGTTTATCCACACCACGCAGTAACCTCCACCTCCACTTATCGTCCACCACTGACGTTCCACTTCCTCGGCTCACGTAAGGCAGAGGAAGAGGAGGAGACGAAGAGAAAGAGGCGCGGCGTGTGTTCCGCTAAACTCATAACACTTTTACCACCTCTTCTCTCTGTTTACCGCGTCCTTCGCATGAGGAGAATGCGAGAAAATAAAGTGAGGTGAGGAGATGGAAGGAAGCGAGGGGGACGGGCGCCGCGCTGTGCCTTATCGCGAGGAGGAAGAGGCGGAGGAGAAGAAGGAGGAGGAGGAAGAGTGAGAGATGACGGAGGAGGAGACAGAGAAGACCGGGAAAGGAATAAGGAAGAGGGGTAGGAAGTGAGGGATGGAGAAAGAGGAGAGACGGAGGGGGGAAAAATAAGGAAGAGAGATAGTGAGTGAGAGAGGAGACGGAGGGGAGTAGAGGAGAGGAACAAGGAAGAGAGAGAGAAGTAGCGAGGATGGAGAGAGGGAAGGAAGAGGTATTAAGGAAGAGGAGGAAAGGAAGGTATAAGAGTAAGAGGCAAAGTGGGAGAGAATGAAGAGACAGTGAGAAAGAGGGAAGAAGAAGGGAGGGAAGTTGAAAGGGAAGAGAGAGAGAAGGAAAAAAAAAGAAACGGAAAGGAAGAAGGAAAATGAGTCACTGTGAAAAAAATAGAGAAGAGACAGGAAGAGAAGAGGAAATGATAAGAAAGAGGGAGAAACAAAGAAAGAAAGGAATAAGGAAGAAAAACACATAAAGAAAACCACAGAGAGTAGAGAGAGAGAGAGAGAGAGAGAGAGAGAGAGAGAGAGAGAGAGAGAGAGAGAGAGAGAGAGAGAGAGATTGGAGAAAGAATAAGAGGGAAAAGAAAGGAAGGAACAGGAGAGAAAGAAGAAAAGAGGCTGGAGAGAGAAAAAAAGAGAATAAAGAAGAGAGAAAGAGAGGCCGAAGAGAAAGGAACAGGGGACAGTACATAGCAGAGAGAGAGAGAGAGAGAGAGAGAGAGAGAGAGAGAGGGAGGCAGTAAAGAGGAGCAAGATAGAGGGAGACACAGACAAGAACGTGCCTCATCTCTCCATCAATCCGTGTTTTCCAGCGTCACTCTTCTCCACGACTCTTCCTCCCCCTTGTTTTGGTTCCCTGATGGCGCGGCCCTGGCTGTGGCGCGCCCCTGTTATCAGCGAGACGTGGAGGCGCCCTTCAGTGGTTGCTTAGAGGGCGTTTTGAGTGTATAGGGCGCGTGATGTGAAGCTGCGAGGGTTGAGTTTACGAGGGAAGGAAGGTTATGCGGCCCTGTTGATACTGAGAGAGAATTTTTCTTTTTCTCTCTCTTTTTTTTATGTAAGAGGGACACTAGCCAAGGGCAACAAACGACGTTAAGAAGAGGTTCACTAGAGTACCAGTCCCCAAAGAGAAGTGAAAAGGATTATCGAAAAACGGAGGACAAGTCATAGGAAGGAGGAAATATAGAAGCAGGCAGGGAGTTCTAGGGTTTACCAGAAAGGAGGTGAATGATTGAAAATACTGGTTAACCTTTTGCATAAGAGACGTGGACAGAAGAGGAACGAGAGAAAGTAGAAAGTCGTGCGCAGCGAGGTCGTGGGAGGAGGGGACGCATGCAGTTAGCAAGATCAGAAGAGTTAGCTTGAAAATAGCGGTATTGTCAAGCGAGTATTCTTAAATGTTTCAGTATTTTATCTCTAGTCTGTCAGGAAAAAGAGGCTGCAGTGGAAGTTAATAGGGTTTTCAAGAGGGTTTTCGTGATTCTTGTGATGTTTTAACAGGATCTAAAGAAAGTCATTGGTGTTTTCAAGTGATTTTAAAGGATGTTATTGGGTTGTCAAAGGTGTTCCCATGATTCTAATGATAAGTTAACATGTTGGGAGATCTTCAAGGATGTCTTCGTTTAATAATAGTTTGACAGGATACAGTGGAAGTTCCTGAGGTCGCCAAGTGATTATAATGGACTCTATTGTGATTTTAAGAGTGCTTTCATGATTGTAGTGATAGTTTTACAGGATCTTGTGAAAGTTATTGGGGTTTTCAAAGGTGCTGTCATGATTTCAGTGACAGTTTAATAGTGTTTTGTGGAAGCTATTAAGGTTTTCCAAGGGTGTTTTCGTGATTCTAGTGATTAACAGACTAGTGGAAAATAATTAAGGGGTTTCAAGTTGTTTTCATAATTTTAGTGACAGTTTAACAGGCTTTAGTCGAAATTATTGACGTTTTAAGGTGATTCTAATGGAGTTTATTGGGATTTCAAGGGTGTTGTCATGATTCTACTGACTGTTTAATAGTGTTCAGTGGAAGCTATTTAAGTTTTCCAGGGGATGTTTTCTTGATTCTAGTGATGGTTTAACAGATTCTTGTGGAGGTTATTGATGTTTTCAGTTTATTCTTCTCATAGAGTTTATTAGGATTTTCAAGGGTTTTCATGATTCTGATTATAGTTTACAAGGTCTAGTGGAAATTACTGGGGACTTGCAAAAGGTCAGGTGGAAGATTTAATAGTTTTCAAGAGATTTCATGCTTGTAGTGATAGTTTAACCCTTTCACTTCAATATGAAACGATCAACAGCGCCAGAAACAGTGCATGAAATATTTATCAACGAGAAAGAAAGGGATTAATAGGAATAGATTTTTGTAATTTCTACCCAGTTTAAAGATTGGAGGTGGCTGCAGAACGAGTAAAGATGTCTCAGTGATTGGTAGTTTAGGAGAGATGTGCCAGAAAAGCAGTCAAAGGGTTGAGGAAGATGAAAACACCAATGAGAGCTTGACTAATCATCTGTGTGCCCTTTGGTAGAGCTGCTGAGAGAACAAAGGGTCCCAAACACAGGCCTTGCGCTCCTTTATCTTGTGTTGAGTTGCAAAAAGGATCAAAGGAAGAGATTTTATTTCTTTTTTATTTCTTTTTATTTATTTCTTTTTTTTTCTTTTTGGTTAATTCTTCCTTTGTCTTTTTCTTTTTTTCTAGCGTGGATTTGTTATTTAGTCTTATTCTTGCATTTCGTTATCATTGACTTTTGATTTTAGTTTTTTTTTTTCAGTTTCGTATAAAGTTCTTAGTTTTAAGTCTCTCTCTCTCTCTCTCTCTCTCTCTCTCTCTCTCTCTCTCTCTCTCTCTCTCTCTCTCTCTCTCTCTCTCTCTCTCTCTCTCTCTCTCTCTCTCTCTCTCCCCAAAACGTGGCACTTTTCCTCTGTTGTAGTAAGAAATGCGTTTGGTCGTTTCTCTTTTCGGATTCTGTGGGAAGAAGGAAGAGGAAGGAAGGATTAGGGGAGGGAGAGATAAAGACAGACAAGGAATGAGGCAGAGGAATGAGAGAGGAGGAAGATCAAGATGAGGAAGAAGAAGAAGAAGAAGAAGAGGTGCACTGCTTTCCCCTCACATCAACACAACTTTCCATATTCCCCTTTGTTTTCCACCCTCCCTCTCCCTCCTTGCTCTCCCTTCTCTCTCTCTCTTTGATCTGTCGCCGGCCTCCCGCTCATCGCCAACGCCTCGGTAAAAAGTCCCTGGAAATACGAGTACATGTCTTCGTTGCGCTTCTCTTTTGTGTTTGCATTTACCTTTTTTTTTCTCCTTCGTATTTATCTCCCCTCACTGGAGTCGATAGGAAGTCCGTTTCTCGTTACTCTCAAGATTAAAAAGACAAAGAAAAAAAAAGCTTCTGTCTCTTGCCTCTCCCTCCCTTCAGTGTCTTTGCGTCTCCGAGTGAAGCTTTTGTTCTTTGTCTACCTGTGAATTACTGCTTGTTTTTATGCCCCGACGACTTTTTAGTGCTTTATTACACGTTTTGTTTTGAAAGGTGCTCCCAGATTGCACGTGTGAGTGAGGTGAGGGAAGCTGGGAGTGTGGGTGTCATTTTGTGGGTTCCTCTGTGTGTGTGTGTGTGTGTGCTGGCAGGGCTAGATGTTGTCCTTAGGGGAGGTGTATGTGCAGGAAGTGTGTACAAGTGTGTGTGTGTGTGTGTGTGTGTGTGTGTGTGTGTGTGTGTGTGTTGATGGGAGGGGAGAAAGAAAGGGAGAAAAAATGTGCATCAAAGGTTATGTTTCATGTACTTCCTGGAGGCGATTTGAGGGACTCGTGTGTGTGTGTGTGTGTGTGTGTGTGTGTGTGTGTGTGTGTGTGTGTGTGTGTGTGTGTGTGTGTGTTTTCCCGAAGTATTCAGCAACAAGACGCTTTAAAAAGAAAACCACTGTTGTGTGCATTGTGGGTGAAGTTCTTATCAGTAAAGGACTGTTTCTCTCTCTCTCTCTCTCTCTCTCTCTCTCTCTCTCTCTGTCTCTCTCTCTCTCTCTCTCTCTCTCTCTCTCACACGGTACACACCACAGCGTCAGGTCACTCCCTCCTCCCCGGCTTGGTAATCTTGTGTTTCCCTCGCGCCTCCCAGCATGGTGTGTGCGTGTGTGTGTGTGAGTGTCTCAGCGCCGCGCCCCTGCTTGCAGTGCAGTGCAGTAGTTCTAAGCCTTACTGTTAATCTCTAGTCTTAGCAACCACTTGAAATATTTCAATTATTGATGTGATCTTGGGGTGGTGAGGACCCAGGTTCACGCCCCTCCCTCCTTCCCAGGCCTCGTGTGACGGGGGAGGGCGAGGGGAGCGCGGCTGCCCCAGCGGCGCCCCCTGCTGCCCCCCCACCGTCGTACCCCGGGGCAGGCCAAAGCTCCGGGCGCCCCAACCCAAGAGGCCCCACCAAGGAGCCCCCCGAGGTGAGCGAGACTGAGTGTGACCGCGACATCCTTCCCCCCCCGCGGCGATACAGCGACGCCAAGTTTAAGGGCAGGATGCTGGACTACTCCATCGCCGTGTGAGGCGCGGACCGGCGGGGTGCGATGCGGCGGCCTCCGGAGCGGCGCGGGGCCCGGCCAGGAAAGAAACAACACAAAATGCTGAGTTGTGACGGCGAGGAGTGGCCGTGAGGGCGCAGTGTGTGTGTGTGTGTGTGTGTGTGTGTGTGTGTGTGTGTGTGTGTGTGTGAGTGAAGTGTCGTGGTGTTGCGGTGTTGCGGTGCCAGCACAACACCGCGGACCTGTCAGCAGCTAGGTGTTGTCGCCGCGACGTGTGATGCATGGCGCGTATGAGTGACGCACGCCCGGAGGGAGTGTCGCCTCGCCTGCTGCAAGCCTTGGTGCTCCCTGCAGGTGTGGAGTGTTCCGGCGCCCACACCTGCCACACTCCACACTGGGACAGACAGTACACCAATTACAGATCGGAACACTTCCTCTCCCTCACGACCGTCACCCAAACAGCGCCTGGTGTCAAGGGTCGCAGCTCGGGCAGTGACGCACATGCTAGTGTGGCGCCTTCAGCAGTGCCGCGCCCCGCACCACCACGGGAGGCAAGGGATCCTGAGGCAGTGCAGTGTCTCCTGAATGTTGTGGACTCCTTCACGGCGCCTCTGCACTCCACACGCGAGGACTGGGAGGCTGTACAAGTCTTGGTTATTCTGCTCCACGCTGCATCCACCGACTGCAGAAACCATAAATCTACATCCGTGTCGCGGTGGTGGTGGTGGTGGTGGTGGTGGTGGTGGTGGTGTTGCGGAAGTGTACAAAGGTATATACAAAACTGTCTTCAATGTGATATATAACAATAATCTCGAGGAAGGAGGAGGCTCAGCGCGTCTCGTCTCGTCTCGTCTTGTCTCGCAGGACAGAACGCAAAAGTTATGAAGAATTGTCTCCTATTAAGTTTTTCCTCCCGCTGAGACAAACTTGCTCGTGCTTGGTCCATTCAGCCTCCTTTACTCTCCCCTGTGTCTCCTCTCCCTACCCCCTCTCCTTTATCTCCTCTCTACCTCCCCTCCTATACCACCTCTCTCTAGCTCCCTTCTCTCTCCAGTGGCCCCCTGTCTCCCTCTGTCCCCCTCTGTCCTCTCTCTGTCCCTCATCCTTGCGCCGGTTCTATTCTGTCCTCCCAATAGGTTCTCTCCGGCCCGGCAGCCTTACTGTGTCCTCTCACTCCCGCCTGCGTGTCCTGATTGCCGTTATCACTTTACCGAGAGAGAGAGAGAGAGAGAGAGAGAGAGAGAGAGAGAGAGAGAGAGAGAGAGAGAGACCTTGCCTCGTATGCCCAGACTAACAATTTCAATATTCATCCTTACGTCTTACTCTTTTCATCGCAACAGGAAAGGAGGAAAAGAATATCACCTTTTTCTTCCCCAGCCTTTTTCCCGCTGGCTTAGGGAAACAAAAGAGGAAAAAAAAGGAGGCCCACTAAGGTGCCAATCTATAAAGAAAAGAGGCAGAATATCAGAATTGAAAGATAAGTGTCTTGAAACCTCCCCCTTGAAAGAGCACAAGTCACAGGAAGGGAGAAGTACAAAAGCAGGCAGGGAGTTTCAGAGCTAACGCCAAACAGGTCACAGGCCACGGGTCACAGGCCACGGGTCACGGGTCACAGGTCAGGGGTCACGGGTCAAGGGTCAAGGGTCACGGGTCAGGGTCAAACGTAAGAGAGGAAAAAAAACAACATGCAACAAATTCAATCAGCCACCTTTGTTTCCGCTGTGTTGAGTCAATCACTTGAAGAATGCAGGTGTTAATTGAGAACAGGTGATAAACTAAAGGCTGTAGTGTGTGTGTGTGTGTGTGTGTGTGTGTGGCACGTATTTAGAAACTCTGCTTTCTCACCACGACTATTATTCCAAGGCCACAGAGACGATTAGCCACGTTTCAAAGAGCGATTCTCCCGTCAGTAATGTAAAAATCACGTTAATCTGTCACTAGGACCATAAAAAACACCCTTAAAAACCTCCACAGTAACTTTAACTAGAGCCTTTTGAAAGTAGTGGAGGTGTGCCGTACATGTGTTTCAGAATATGGCCGTGTGTGTGTGTGTGTGTGTGTGTGTGTCTGTGTGTGTGTGTGTGGGGGGGGGAGGCGCTTTCCAATTTGCTTTTTTCGTGCAATTACGCGCCATTTACAATTAATCTATTCCCTGTCATGACCACGGCGCGTTTTTCTGACAGCGTGTTGGAGTGTGATGCAATCCAGAGGGAAAATTTCGTTGTATCAAAAATTTCACGCATCAATTCCCAAACTGTTGCGATAAATTATGGAAAGAGCGATGTTCCTCCTCTTCTTCTCCCTCCTCCTCCTCTTCCTCCTCCTCCTCCTCCTCCTCCTCTTTCTGTTCCTCCTCTGCTATCTCATTTGTTTTTTTCTTCCTACCTGATTATTAGTTACTGATTGGCATAATGGTGAGAGAGAGAGAGAGAGAGAGAGAGAGAGAGAGAGAGAGAGAGAGAGAGAGAGAGAGAGAGAGAGAGAGAGAGAGAGAAAGAGAGAGAGAGAGTGTCATCGTTTTCTTTGAATGTCCACACAGGAAATAGGTCTTACATTCTATTAACGAGGCGGCGGAAGAGACAGGAAGAAGAGGAGGAAGACAGGAAGAGACAGAAAGAGCAGGAGGAGGAGGAAGAGGAAGACAGGAAGACGACAAGAAAATAAAGGTACCCTGGAGACAAAGGAAGAGGAGGAGGAGGAGGAGGAGGAGGAGGAGATAGGAAGAAGGAAGAAGAAGGAGAAGGAGAAAGAGAAGAAGAAGAAGAAAAAGAAGAAGAAGAAGAAGAAGAAGAGGAAGAAGAAGAAGAAGAAGAAGAAGAAGAGTCCTTGCCACTCACAGCATACCCAAGACGCGAAGAGGAGGAGGAAGAGGAGGAGGACAGAGGCACAACAAGCAGCAGCAGACGTGTTGGCCCGAACGAAGCTCTTTTTTTTTAGTGAACTGAAGACTGAGAATGTTTTTTTGTTTTTTTTTTAAGTATTGTCTCTTTACTTGATTTTCTGGACATTTACTTATTTATTTATTTATTTATTTATTTATTTATTTATTTTAGTTTATTTCAGGAGACTAAGATTTATTTAAGTTTCCTCCTTCTTATTTTATTTTTCTGGACATTTTTCTTTCGAACTTATTTGAGAGAGAGAAAAAAAAAAAGGTATTTATTGAAGTCTTCCCTTCTTACTTGATTTTCTGCACATTTTTTTTTTCGAATTTATTTCAGTAAACCAGGATTTACTTAAGTTTCCCTCCTAACTTTTTTTTTCTATACATTTTCTTTAATTACTTAACGTCGAAGCATTAAGTCAATGAAGAAAAGCTTTATAAAGGACCTCTTAACCAGGATATGGATTAAAAAAAAAAAAAAAAAAATAGATAAAAAAATGCAATGTCAGATTTTTGTACATATTACTGTCTAAATAAAATAAAAAGTATATATCTAAACATGTCAGTCCACGCGGATGAAATTCTAATGGAACTTTTAATGTTGTTACTCACTGTATAGCATTTTACTGTATGTATGTATGTATGTATGTACTTAGACGTGGATAAACTAACACCCCAAACCTTCCAAGCCTCCACTTAACCCTTTGTAACCTTCCCTCCCGATTTTGAGCATGAGTTAACTGTCCCCACAACTCCTCCCCAGCTTCCCCAAACACCCGACAGCTGTGATAGATGTTCCCCCGTCTATGAAACCGCAACATTTAGGCCTCTACAATAGTTAATAATAGTGACTGCCAAGAATAACACTGTTTCTTTGAGTTTCCCTTCGTTCTCACCGTCACTTGAATCCCTCTTGTGTGTTTAGCGGAAAATTTCTATGTTATGTATAAAAGCCAATAAAGAATAAAGACTTTGATTGTAGTGTTGCCAGGTCCTTGGGGAGAGAGAGAGAGAGAGAGAAAGAGAAAGAAAGAAAGAGTAAAGAGAATGGACTAAAGCAGAGAGAGAGAGAGAGAGAGAGAGAGAGAGAGAGAGAAGAGCGGTAAGTGATGGTGATGGAGGGGAAGAGGAGAGGGAGAGGAGGAGTAGTTGGAAGAGGGGGAAGGGAAATTGGGAGAGGAGGGAAGGAGTGATAGGAGAGAGAGGGGGAGGGGTTAGTGAGAGCTGAAAGAGAGAGTGAGGGGGGAGGGATAAATGAACAGAGAGAGAGAGAGAGAGAGAGAGAGAGAGGAGAAATAAATGTGAAGGGGGAAAGAGTTAGTTGAGAATGAGGGGAGGAAGAGGAGGAAGAAGCAAGCACCACACCTTTCCTCTCCCTCCTCTTCCTTCTCTCTCTCTCTCTCTCTCTCTCTCTCTCTCTCTCTCTCTCTCTCTCTCTCTCTCTCTCTCTCTCTCTCTCTCTCTCTCCCCTCCTTTCTACCCCTCTAATCATGTGATCAATGAGAGGCGCCAAAAAATGCAGCTTTAAGACAAATTTCAAGTAGGCCTATTAGAAGACACAAGGAAGGGAAGGAAGAGATGAGGAAGGAAGAAGAAAGATATGAGAAAAGAATAAGAAAGATATGATAAAAGAAGAAAATAAGAAAGAATATATGAGAAAAAAAATGTGAGAAAAAGAAGAGGAAAAGACGAAGAAAGAAGATACAAAAAAAGAAAAGAAAAAAGAATGAAGGTATGAAAAAAAGAAAAGAAGAAGAAAGAAAATATGAGAGAAGAAAAGAAGAAAAAGTATGAGGAAAGTAGAAGGAAAAGATATGAGAAATGAAGAAGAAAAATATGAGAAAGGAAAATAAGAAAAAGAAAATATGAAAAGAGAAAGAAAATAAGGAAGAAAATATGAGAAAAAATAAAAGTATGGAAACTCACCAATTACTGGTGAACGTAAGAGTTGAATTGATGAATAACTTGGAAATGAGTGAACAGAAAACGTGAGCATTAATAATTAGTAAGACTTTTATTTCATATTCATATTTGTAAGAAAAAAAAAACTTACTTCACCTACGAATGTTATTATAAGATTTAAGTTGATTAATAAACAGAAGAATACGCGTAGGAAATTAATATTTTTTTTTTTATTTGTATGGGAGGAAAAAAAACTCAATTGACTTCCGAATATCATAATAGAAGAGATGGGCTGATGAATAACTAACGAGAATAAATATGCAGGTAACTTTTGTGTGAAGTGAATAAGGCTTCTCTATGATATTTGTACTTGTAAGGAAGAAGAAGAAAAAAAAAGAAAATCGTTGTATTGTTTCTATATTGTGATCCTATAAAGGGAAAGAAAAAGATTATTACTCGTGTGTTTATTTTGCTCAGAACACTCCGCCGTCTTATCAGGAGCACCACAACAGACTCCAGTGCTGCAGATCTAAAGGCGGCAACACGGAGCCAATCTGAGGCGTGAGTCCTAACAAAAACTCCTCTCACCGCCGTCACCACTTCATAGTTGTACATTACCAGTTTATCAGTTTATTACTCCACCAGTACCACCTCACCAGTCTCCCAGTACAGCCCACCAGTCTACCGGTACAGCCCACCAGTCTCCCAGTATTGTACAGTTCTACGTAACCAACCCTGATTAATAAGTCAGCGTGTAGAATTATACATGTTTCCAAAAGTTTTCCTATATTAAAGTAGCAGTTTAAGCTTAGAATCGTCCAGAAACCTTCGCTCACCAGGCCAACCCTCTAATCAAATATTTACCTTAATTCAGACAGGAAACAAGAGGCCGTACGGGACATTAGGAAGGTTTGCAAGAGTTTCTGTTTCAAGGTGACAGTTTAACAAGGATTCGTCATCATCATTGACTATAAAATATCTTAGAAGCTGGCAAAATAGAATAAAAAAAAAGACAATATCGAGTAGGAACACCCATATTTCAATACCACCTCATATAACACAATAAAAAAAATATAAAAGATAAGAACTCATTGCAATTACAAAGATACGAGAGATCGGGAGACGGATGCAGAATAAAACAATATTACAAACACCCACATTTCATTACCACCACATATTCCACACACTTAAAAAAAACACCTAAAAACTTGATACGGTTTCTAAATCTCACTCACAAAACACGAGAGATGAGGAGATGAAGACGTGGCACCTCAGCACCTCCCTGACGTCACGCCATCCCGATCAGCAGACCAGTGAACAAGTGACCAACCGCCAGTGTGCTGCAGGAAGTGACTGGGAGAGGAGGGTAATTCGCCTCGTGTGCCCGTGTGTTGTGTTCGTGGTGCAGTGTGGCGTGAGGATATCTTTGGTGATGTTGTGGTGTGTTATGTGCACTGGTGTGTTGGCAAGGATACAAACTTTGACACTAAAACACACACGCATACATGAAATTCCTTATGTTTCCACGTGACGCAACATAACATACGTACACACACATACACAAATGACCTAATACGTACACACACACACACACACATGATCTAATACGCACATAATATACACATAGTACACGATGCCACATACACGTACCATACAGCCATACATACATACATACATACAGTCATTCCCTCACGTCCGATGCAGTTCAAAGACTAAAATACGTGTAATTGTTAACTACCACAAAGTTTGAACTAGCCATTACTCCCCCCCTCCTTTCCTTCCTCTCCCTTCATTACTCCCCCATCCCCTTCCTCCTTGTTCCACTCCTTCCCTCCCTCTCTCCCTCCCCACCATCTCACCAACGCCACCTCGCGACACAACAAGCACTTATAGGCTGTTTGAAATCCACTAGGCCTAGTTATTACCTTCCATGGTCTAGCTGTGTCCTTTATGGAGTGACTGTGTGTACATGACGCCACTAACACGTGCATGACGCCGCAAATACGTACATGAGCTCCATCTATGTACGTACACACACACACACACACACACACACACACCTGGTAACATTCCACATCCATCTACGAGAATATCCACTTCTCGCCACATCCACCACCGCGGTATCAAGTGTATCCACCTCCTTCAGTATCCACGCAACGCCACATCCATCGTCCACCAGGTTCAACGTCCACCGGCTGGCTGCACCTCCACCTGAACCACCCCAGCAGGTCAGTCTCAGGTAATCACGGTCATCAGCTCACCTGTGTGTCCGTGGTGAACTCAATGAAAGCAAATGTGGAAGAGGGACGTTTGAAGACACTTGTTAAATTCTGAATAATACTTTTCTTTCTTTTTCTTTCCTTTTTTTTTCTTTTCTTTCGTTTTTTTTTTTTTTTTTTTTTTTTACTATAAGGACTGTCACCTTCATTGGGTCTTGTTTATAATTTTGTTTGGTGTCCTAGCCTCTCTTACATTAAAAATCCTTAAAAACTGGATAAAAAATATGTATAAAGAATGATGACATGAATAGAATTAAAATATGAATGACACAAGTAGTACAATGTTGTTGAAATAAGATTTATTTAAATTATAAAGTTGTTTATTTTTTTTTACGTGCCAAGGAGACTTGCAAGAAGCACAAAAATGGGGAGAGAGTCCACTCAACTCGTCGCTCCCAAGAGTGTCGAGGAAGGAGTAAAATAAACAAGCAAACAGTTAAATAAATAAAGCTAATTTAGTTCAGAAGGTGTCTCGGTAAACAACACTGCATACATACTTGTCATAAAGGCTTCACATTATAAGTACATTTTCATCACCTTCCATATAAATCAGAACAAAAAAAAAAAAAGACAATATTTAATTTCTTTCAATAATCATATTACAATTTTGTCATAATAGCGAAAATATCCCATTTCACCTAACCTAACCTACCTGAGCATCGCCCCTCCACCTGCTGTGCTGCCCTCTGTCACCCTTCAAACACTTTCCTTTAAGCGAGCCAATTAAATGAGAGAAGCCTGTGACGTCAGGTGGAGTAATGAATGAAAATAAATACTGCCTATAAAAAAGAAAGAAAAAAAAAATAGTAAGCTACTCAGGTGTGGTGGTCAGGCGGTTTGGAGAAGAGGACGTATTAAATCATAAACATTTAGCTCTCTGAACCCACTTGCCTTTTTATACTCTTATTTGTGGCTAATATTAGATGTTATTAAAGCTTGTATTCGTAAACGCTTTCCTCTCTCACCAAGGCTATTTTCAAAGGCCACAGAGATCGCTTCGTGTGGTTTTTCAAGGGTGTTTTCGTATTAATGAGGCAGTGTCGCGATTAACCTTCCATTGTAATGATGAAAACACCCTTCAAAACCACAGTAATTTCCACCACAACAAACCAGTTTCCACTACAGCTACAATCATGAAAACACACTTGAAAACCACAGGAACTTCCACTACAACCAATATCCACTACAATCCATCAAACGCAAGAGATGAATAAGATGAATAAGATGAATTATATTTATGAACAGTGTACCCTTAATTGGACGAATGTTCCCTTAAAATCTTTACCCATTGTCTAGTGAAACTCCCGCTCTGGAAAACCAATCATCATACAATTCTGACAAACAGCAGGCCATTTCAGCAAGATTCAAGCGGCCTCATGTATTGTAAGGCTTTAAATCACACTCAACATTTATCATTACTGTTGTTAATACTCGTGCTGATATTATTATTCCGGGAGTGACGTGGAGAGCCTGTGTTTTCAACGTGCACCTCGCCCACGCCCGCGCACACACACACACACACACACACACACACACACACACACACACACACACACACCTTCCCATGCTTCCTATTTTTGAATTCGTGAAATTAAGAAACTCATTGGGGAATAATAGAAATTAATCTTGAGAGAGAGAGAGAGAGAGAGAGAGAGAGAGAGAGAGAGAGAGAGAGAGAGAGAGAGAGAGAGATTGTCGGATCCATTTTCATTATTTTTATTATTATTATTATTATTATTATTATTATTATTATTATTATTATTATTATTATCATCATCATCATCATCATCAATATCTATCGTCGTTATTTTCAGTACTTGTCATTATCCTCCTCCTCCTCCTCCTCCTCCTCCTCCTCTTCATCATCATCATCATCATCATCATCATCATCATCATCATCACCACCACCACCACCATCATCACCACCACCACCACTCACCATCTACCATCACTATCGTATCCATCACTATCATCACTATTACTGACCCATCAACCTTTTCATTATCACCATTCTCCTCACCACCACCACCACCACCACTACCATGACAGCAGTGTGAGGCATTACCAGTCCATCCACATATACACACACACACACACACAGACGGACGGACGGACGGACAGACAGGCAAACAGGCGTAAATAACAGAAGTTGCAAGAGCCTTGTTGAATATATAAATAGGGTTAATAATTATATGGTGTGAATTATAGCCCTTACACACACACACACACACACACACACACACACACACACACACACACACAGTAAAACAATCACAATATATACACAAATATAGTAATTTTTCATTTGTTTGTTTTACGTGACTCATAAAGGGGAGGAAAGACGTGTCAGTTTGTATGTACGATAATTACTGAAAATGTACGATATAGGAAGGAGACGTACCGTGTATATACGTAAAAGTGAGCGATGGTATATGAAAACATTACTTGATTTGCGAAGTGATTAATTTTTTTTTTCGTTTTATTATTTTTGTATCGGTTAATTTGTATAATGACATATTTTTAGCTATTCATTTGTTTATTTCTATTTTTAACGTTAAAATTTACCTAGGTACTTACATTCTCTCTCTCTCTCTCTCTCAGATTACAAATGTTGTCACGTGTCGCTCTGAAATGATGCGCTCAGCGAGATTTTATCAATATTCAGGCAGCGGCTGGGAGGGTTTGTCGCCACCATCACCTGTGCCTTGGGCCGTGAGGGGGACTACCGCTTAGTGCTGGCCTTGTCAACACTGCCCGCTACCACCACCACCACCACCACCACCATAATTACTACTACCATCCTTACTACCACTACTACTATTTATCTTTCCTTCTACATGATATTGTTTTTATTTTTTCGTATTTTCATCACCACCACCCCACTACCATCACCACCACCACCATCATCATCATCATCATCATCATCAACATCAACAGCAACAACAACAACAACAACAACAACAACAACATTGCTATTACTATTGTTTATCGTTCCTACTAGATTTTATTGTTCTTCTCATCCTCCACCACCACCACTACCACCGCCACCACCACCACTACTGCTATTATTACTACGCTTTCTCTCGTATTAGGTATTGTTGTTTTTCCTTTACTCACCACCACCACCACCACCACCACCACGACCACCACCACCTAATACTAACAATTTTACCGGTTACAGTACAAATTGATATAGTTTCCAAGGATGTTTGACAAAAATTCTATACCATTAATAGGGATAAAACAGAACACCCATATACAATCATCACTGTGGCTTTTGAAATGGTGTTTATGAGAGTTTCAATATAAACACTTGAAAATACAGGACTTCCATTCATCTCCCACCATCTCCTCTTCCTCAATCCTCCCCTTTATCAACAACTTTCTCCCTCCTGACATCCTCTTTACCTGCACCTCTCTCCCTCCTTATCCTCCCCTTTCTTTCATCCTCACTCTCTCCTAATCTCCTGTTTACCATTTCCTCTCCCCCAAATCCCGTCTTTATTCCTCCTGTCTCCCCTCTAAGCTCCCCTTTACTCCCTCCTCTCTCCTAACCTCCCATCTACTTCCTCCTCTCCCTGATAGCCTCCTCGTTTTCCTCCTCCTCCTCCTCTCCTAACCTCCCCTTTACCACCACTTCTCTCCCTCCTAACCTCCCTTTTACCTCCTCCTCCTCCTCCTCTAGTCACCCAAGACACCCCCCTCCCCACCCCGCACCGCCATCCAGTGTGTGCCTCTGACAGAATTAACGCAAATGCAAGTATTAATTAATGTGCAATGGGAATTAAAAACAGGTTGCATCCTTCGCTCTGTCTGTTCAGGGCGAGAATGTTTTTCCTCTTTTTTTAAATCGTCCAGGAGAGAAAAAAATGCAAGTTACTATGGGTCGTGTGGGTATTATGCCTCGCCGCTTCCTGGTGTCCCGGTAAACCTTAATTCACTGACTAATTGTTGCAGGAATTGTGTCGTGGGCATTGTACGGGAGTTAGGGTGATGGTGGTGGTGGTGGTGGTGGTGGTAGTTATAGTTGTTGTTGTAGTGAAGGTGGAAGAGGAAAAAAAAAACAATAATAGCTAGTACGAAAGATTAGTAGTAGTAGTAGTAGTAGTAAAGGTGGTGGAGAAAAACTAATAGCTAATAGGAAAGAGAAGTAGTAGTAGTAGTAGTAGTAGTAGTTGTTGTTGTTGTTGTTGTTGTGAAAATGGACAAAAAAACAGTAGTAAATATAGGAAAAATAAACATTATTATAATAATAATAATAATAATAATAATTATTATTATTATTATTATTATTATTATTATTATTATTATTATTATTATTATTATTATTATTATTATTACTAGTGGTAGTAGTAGTAGTAGTAGTAGTAATAGTAGTACAAGTAGTAACAGTAGTAGTAGTCCTGAAAATACCCTTGAACACCCTCAGTAAGTCAAATAGAACCATGAAAACGTCTTTGATACTCTTCACTTCCACTAGAACCAATGAAGCTGTCATCGGAACCATGAAAACACCATTGCAAGCCTTTTCAACCAACGTCATCGCGATCCAGTCGAACTACCACTGGGGTCATGAAATTACCCTTGAAAACCTTTAGCTTCCAATAGAGTCCGTTTAACTATCACTAAAACCACGAAAACCCCATGAACCCCCTATAACCTTACATTAGAACTTGTAAAAATATCATTAGAATCCTAAAAACACCCTTGAAAATCTCAGTAACTTCCACTAGAGCCTGTTCAACCTCGATAACTGCCTCTAAAATTAAAAGCATCACTAAAAAAAACATGAAAACACCTTTGAAAATCCCGATGATATCCACTAGAGTCAAAAACCATTACAAAAAACATGAAAACGTCTTTGGAGTCCTTAGGAACTTCCACTAGAGCCTGTTTAACTTCAATAACTTCCTCTACCATGAAAACATCTTTGAAAACCCTCTTGCTTCCACTCGTGCTTGTTAAAAAAGTAGGCAAAATAATCCTCTAAAATCTCTTGAGGATTATGAGAAGAGAGGAGACACGTAGGCCAGTTGTCTTATGCATGTTGCTGTCACTAGCGCCATCTACGAGTGAGCAGCGCCACTACAGTAAGTCGAGGCTGTTCTCTGAGTCACCTGATGGTCATTAAGTATTGTGTCGGTGCAGCTGTTGTGTTGTTGTTGATGTGTCCCTGTTCCTGTGTGTTGATGGATCTCTCACTCTCTCTCTCTCTCTCTCTCTCTCTCTCTCTCTCTCAGTAATTCTTTTTTTTTCTTTATTTTGTAGTTCATTATTAAATTTATTGCAGGTCTCTGATATGTTTTTTTTTTGTCTTTTTTTCTTTGTTTCCTTTTTTGTTATTATTATTATTATTATTATTATTATTATTATTATTATTATTATTATTATTATTATTATTATTATTATTCTCCTTTTGTTTACGAGAGGAAAGACACTTTACATCTTCGCTCTGTAACCTTTATTATTACGTAATGTGTCTATCTATTTGTTTATATGTTAATCTATCTATCATTCTATCTATCTATTCACAGGTGCCCAGTGCAAGGAGCGTCTGCCCACACCACCACCACCACCACCACAACACACCCAGCTGATAAGGTACAGTAAATACGCAACTTCCTTTATTTTCTTATTGCTTATGTGTCTAACTGAGGTACTGTCCTTTTGTCTGTCTGGTAAGGAGTTAGGTTACGTTTGGTTAGGTTAGATGAGGTTTTTATGTAATATTTTATAGTTTTGTTTCTTATCATACTTAATGGATGTGATGAGTTTGGCCAGGTTAGGTTAGGTTAGGTTAAGTTAGGTTAAGGTGGGTTAGGTTTGTGTGTGATATATTGTAGTTTTGTTCGTAAGCATGGAAGTGATGAGTTTGGCCAGGTTGAGTTAGGTTAGGTTAAGTTAGGTTAAGTTAGGTTAGGATAAGTAAGGTTAAGTTAGGTTAGGTTAAGTTAGGTTAAGTTAGGTTAGGTTAGGTTAGGATAAGTAAGGTTGTTAGGTTAGGTTAGGTTAAGTTAGGTTAGGTTAGGTTAGGATAAGTAAGGTTGTTAGGTTAGGTTAGGTTAGGTTAAGTTAGGTTAGGTTAGGTTAAGTTAGGTTGATTTAGGTTAGGTTAGGTTAAGTTAGGTTAGGTTAGGTTAGGATAAGTAAGGTTAATTTAGGTTAGGTTAGGTTAAGCAAGGTTAAGTTAGGTTAGGTTAAGTTAAGTTAAGTAAGGTTAGATTAGGTTAGGTTAGGTTAGGTTAGGTTAAGCAAGGTTAAGTTAGGTTAGGTTAAGTTAAGTTAAGTAAGGTTAGATTAGGTTAGGTTTGTGTGTGATATAATGTAGTGATGAGTTTGGTCAAGTTTGCGTGCCATTACTTTCAAGAGTATTATTATTATCACGAGTATTTTTTATTTTGTTATTCTTCTAAGGAAATGGTAAGAAAAAGAATATAAGAAATAGTAAGAAAAAATATGATTATAATGAAACGTAACTGTGGTGCCGAAAGATAGTGAAGGTGACGAAAATTATAAGAACTGTAAATAATATAACGAATGATGGTGATGATGATGATGATAATAGAATGATGGTGATGATGATGATGATGATGATGATAGTGAAGTTGGAGAGAAGAGGAGGAGGAGGAGGAATCTGAGGCGGAGGAAGATGAGTAGGAGTAGGGAAAGAGGAGGAGAAGGAGGAAGAAAAGGAGGGGGAAGATGACAAGGGAAATAGGAAAAGGAAGATGATGAGAAGAGTAACAGGAGAAGTAGGAAGAGGAGTAAGATAAAAAGAGGAAGAAGAGGAGAAGGAGTAGGAAGATGAAGAGGTGGAGGAGGAAGAGGATGAGGTTTAAGATGATGAAAAGGAAGAGGAGGAAGGAAAAGAAGAGGAGGAAAAGGAAGAAGTGGAGGAGGAGGATGGAGAGGAGGAAGAGGAACCTTACTTTAAAAGAAAAAAAATATATAGGAGTTTTCGAGCCCCGATAAAAAAAAATAAATAAATAAATAAAAAATAAATAGAAAAAAAATAGAAATAAAGAAAGACAGTATGAAAATTAGCAACGAGCACCACACAAATTAAAGCACCGAATCAACAAAAATAGAATACAATAAAATAAATAAAGAAATGAATAAAATCATTAATTGAAAAAATACAACGCTCACATAAACATCAAATAGGAAACTTGAAAAAAAAAGAAAAAGAATGAAAAGCGAAAAAAAAAACACGAAGGATTACAAACACCATTCACACGCAGAGAGAGAGAGAGAGAGAGAGAGAGAGAGAGAGAGAGAGAGAGAGAGAGAGAGAGAGAGGGCTGGGTAGGAGACGGGACCAGCAGCACCAGTAGTAGCAGTACCTGTATAAACATTTACATCACAATGCTCGTG
The DNA here is from genome assembly GCF_035594125.1 of Scylla paramamosain. Taxonomy (NCBI): domain Eukaryota; kingdom Metazoa; phylum Arthropoda; class Malacostraca; order Decapoda; family Portunidae; genus Scylla; species Scylla paramamosain. The sequence continues at coordinate 18,550,141 of NC_087173.1, forward strand.
TTTATCCGGTATTGGTATTTGGTGCGGTTTATATTGACTCATTAAGCGGGAAATGCGCGGCGGGAGCGGGCGGCTGTCGGGGCGGCCATCGGTATAAACAGCTGTCGGGCCGCGGGTGTAATTCCCTCTGTGCTATTGGGATTCGCTTTCCCCGCCCATTTTATGAAGCCTCGGAACGGAACAGCGAAACGTGACGCATCCTTCGCACTGCCGGAACGAGAGAGAGAGAGAGAGAGAGAGAGAGAGAGGGAGGGAGGTACACACACACATACACGACATACGTAAGACGAAACAAAGATAAAATAAGCAATCTTGCATATATACCAAGAGAGAGAGAGAGAGAGAGAGAGAGAGAGAGAGAGAGAGAGAGAGAGAGAGAGAGAGAGAGAGAGAGAGAGAGAGAGAGGACAGGAACACCGCCGTTAATCTCTATGCAAAACTAAATAATCCAATAATCGGGCCATTCCCTGCAGACACCCCCCAAAGGACTGCAATAATCCGTATCAAGGCCGAAATATAAAAGGATACACAACATTACACCGATTTGTTGTGGCGGCGCTGACGGGGAAAAGAAAACGGGAGCCAGTGTCAGTGTGCGGCGGGGCGGATAGAGGGAGCTAGTGTGCCGTTGATTGCATTATTTTGTAAGGCGAAGTGGGAATTGCGAGATGAAGGGGAGGGGAGATGGTTGTGAGAAGAGGAGGAGGAGGAAAGAAAGAGAGGATGAATGAAAGGAGATAGAATGGGGAGGAAAAGATGGTTGAGAGAGTAAGGGGAAGAGGAGAGAAAGTAAAGGAGAATGGGGAAGGAAGGATGACTGGGAGACGAGGAGGAAGGAAGTGAGGAAGAATGAAAGGAGATAGAATGGGAAGGAAAAAATGGTCGAGTGAGAAGAGGAAGAGAAGAGAAAGTGATAGGGAATGGGAAGAAGAGATGGTTGAGAGAGTAGGAGGAAGAGGAGGGGAAGAGGAAATGAGGGAGAATGTTGAGGAAAGATGACTAAGGAATGAGTAAGATAAATTTGTACTAGAGAAGAGAATGAGAAGATTTTTGGGAGAAGAGGAGAGGGAAGAAGAGGAGAGGAACTAAGGGGGGGGGACTTGGTGGTAGTAGGGAAAAGGATGGGGAGGAAAGGATAGTTGGGAATGAGTGAGGGAGTGAAGAGAATGTTAGTTCGTGATAAGGTATTGTGTCTCGTTCTGAAATAAGCAATATAGATTAGTGAAGATACGGAGGATAATTTAGCAGTATTTGAAGGAGAAAGAGGAAGAGGATAGATTGGGTTTACGAAGAGACAAAGAAGGAACGATACAATTTTATGGACACACACACACACACACACACACAGAGAGAGAGAGAGAGAGAGAGAGAGACTTCGACCTTGAAATTTACGATACTCAAACATCCCCACGTCTCTCTCGTTGCGCGGTTCGCTAGTATCGTTCAAAAATTTCCTTTCGGTCACTCCTGCCTGCCCGATCCCTAAACCTTACCCCCCCCATCCCTCCTCCCCCCATTCCGTATCCAAGTCCCCCTCCCCATCCAACGAACGAGCCAGCCAGCCAGCCAGCCTCCCTTCCATTCCCTCTCCCTCTCTCTTCCCCAGCTCCCACCCTTCTCCAGTTCTCCCCTGCCATCCCCTTACTCTCCTCTCCCCTCCTCCACTTCCCCATTCATCCACCCTGTCCACTACCCTTCCCCTCCATCCTGACCCCTACCCTTCCCCTATTTAGCCCCTCCACTTCCCTAGTCATCCATCCTCCCTACTGTTCCCTCCCCTTCTCCCCCTCCTCCCCCCTTCTCAGCCAGCCAATCATGTAACCCGATGAACCAGCCAATCCCACGCCTCGCTCGTGAAGTCTGACCGTGTCGTCGTGAAGCTTCGAAACTGGTGAGCCTTTATAATGAAGCGTTTGAGCGAATCAGTGAAGCATTTGAAACATTTGAAGTAGTTTTTTGTTTTATTTATTTTTAGGTAGTCTGGTTGAAGAAATATGAGATGAGTGAGTGGATGATAGAAAAGTTGATAAATATTGAGGAAAGAAAGGCGAGATGTATACTACTATTAGTGATAAAATAAGATATAAAAAATAGTATTGCCGAGATAAAGTAAATAGTATTGCCGAGAGAGAGAGAGAGAGAGAGAGAGAGAGAGAGAGAGAGAGAGAGAGTCAGGAAAGGATTTACGAAAGCAAATCTCTCTCTCTCTCTCTCTCTCTCTCTCTCTCTCTCTCTCTCTCTCTCTCTCTCTCTCTCTCTCTCGGCTTCGTATTGAAAGGGGACCATCTCTTGAGGGGGTGATGGGGGTGAAGGGATGATGTGAAGGGGCTTACGGGGGATGGGGGGGTACAGGAGATGGGATGTAATGTGCAGGACTGAGACGAACTGGAGTGATGGGGATGTGGACTTGAAGGGGTGATGGGGAAGTGATGAGGATGTGAAGGGCTTGAGTGATGGGTTAAGAGAAGGATGATGATGGTAGCAATGGTGGTGAGTTTGGGTTTGTCGGTTTTAAAGTAGTAGTAGTAGTAGTAGTAGTAGTAGTAGTAGCAGTGATGGTAGTAGTAGTAGTAGTAGTAGTAGTAGTAGTAAGGGAGTTGGTGGTGGTATTGACAGTAGTAGTAGTAATAGTAGTAGTATTGGCTGTAGTAGTAGTAGTAGTAGTAGTAGTAAAAATATTTATAGATGAAATTTACAACCATATTATTTTCTTTTGAGTATTATCTAAGTCCTCCCTCCTCCTCCTCCTCCTCCTCCTCCTCCTCCTCCTCCTCCTCCTCCTCCTCCTCCTGTTCCTTATTCTCCCTGTAACATTTTTCTCTCATGAATAATTCTTTCTTTGTAAGCAGCCTTCGATCCTTCCTTCTTTAATATTTTCCCTCGTGTAATTTCCATTTTCCATTTATTTCCTGGCTGCAATTATTCATTCTTTTCCGTTGTTATTTTCTGCATGATTTTTCGTGTCTTCATTCCTTCTTGTTTTCTGTTCCTTCATTTATTTACTTTTGTTGTGCATTTATTTGCGTTGAGTTTTATTCTCATTTTTATTATTATTTTTTTTTCTTTATTCATTGCTTGGTGTTGTTTGTTCTTTTGTATTTATTATTTTTTTCGTTCGTTTGTTTGATTTTTTGTTTTATTCTCATTTTTTTAAATTAATTTTTGCGTCCGTTCGTCCCTTTTTAGTGTTCCTTTGCATTTCTTTATATTCATTCTTTTATCATTATTCATTTTTATCCTCATTTTTATCAATTTTTTTGTGATCATTTCCCCATTTTTAATCTTGAGCAATAAACATTTTTTTTCCCTCAGTTTTACAAAATAAGCATTTCATTTCTACCTTTTCTTTTACAGGTGTTTATTTTCTTCCTGTTGTAATCATCCTTTCACCTTCCCTTATCCCATCAACATTCCTGACGTGGCACCATCTTCACACAATCTGTTTTCATTATATTTTCATTTTTCTCTTTAGTTTTGTGTAGCTCAGTATCCGCTATAAGTATATTTTTAAATTATTTCCATTCTCTCTCTCTCTCTCTCTCTCTCTCTCTCTCTCTCTCTCTCTCTCTCTCTCTCTCTCTCTCTCTCTCTCTCGCCATCATTATAGAAATGTTATTACAGCTCATTTGCCTTTTAATTTCCAACAATTATTCTTTCATTAAAATTTCCTTCCTTTCTAGCCAACCAGACTGTGAGAATAACGTCTTTCCCTACCTGTATCTCTTCCCTGTTTGGCCATCCTCTCTTAATATAATACATGTACTTTGGTTTCCCCTCTTACCATTCTTCCACACAAGTTTCCTTCCTTCGTGTCCCTCCAGTACCCAAAGCTACGTCTTGTATTACTATTCTTTTTCCTCAGGTGTGTTTCCTTCAGTACATCTTTGTAGTATGACAGTTTAATGTCGATATGAATACATTTCTTTTTTTTTTTTCTACAGCTAAACATTCAGCAGTATTTCTTCTCTCGATGGCCATCTTCTAATTTAAACACATTTCTATTCATTTTTTCTTTTAACAATTGTTCCATACGAGTTTTCCTTCTTTTCCAACATCCAGTATCTATAGGTTTGTCTTGTACATCCATTTCTTTCACTCCTTTCTTTTTCCAGTATCATGTATAAATATATCGGTATTCAGTACTAGTATGTATATATAAACACATTTTTTTCTATTATTTTCCAATAGCCAAACGTTAAACAGTAATACATCATTTCCCTACCAGCATTATTTTTTTCCCTACACAAACCAGGTCTTTCCTGATATAAGCGCATTTCCTTTAGTTTCTCCTTCAGTGATCCTTCCATACAAGTTTTCTTCCTTTCTAACCTTCTAATAAGTAAAGTTTTTCATTTTGTACTCCTGTTTCTTTCATCCTTTCCGTCTTCCAGTGTTTCTTCCTAGTATATCCCTCTTATTTAGGTTTAAACGCATATTATTATTATTTTCCTACAACCAAATGTTCAATCACACTTGGAGAGCAGCTTTTCCTACCAATATGACACTTTCTTTCATTTCTGTTCTAGTGATTCATACAAGTTTCCTTCCTTCTTAACCGTCTTGTAAATCTATTCTTTTACTCATTCCTTCTTATTATAACCGTCTTATGTAGTTATAAATATATTTCTTATTACTTCCTTACAAATAGATGTTCCGTAAGAGCTTCCTTCCTTTTTTGTGACCGTCTCTCCTTGCCTACTCTTTCCTTCTCCCAGTATTTTTCCTCTTAAGACCATGCTGTGTAAACATTTCTTGATTATTTTCCTAAAACCAAAGATTTCATAAAGATTTCCTCTCTCCCCAGCAACCATCTTGTAACCGAACCTTCGTCTTGTAATTTTATTTTCTCTCGTTTTCCTCCTTCCAGTATTTCTCTTACAACCATCTTATACAAATACGATTCCCTTTTATCTTACGAAGCTTCCCATAAGAATTTCCTTCCCTTGCAGGCATTCAGTAACTAAATCTTTGTCTTGTAACCGTAACTCTCCCTTCTTCCCTCCGGCGAGCCTCTTCTCCTCATTGGTCCGTCCCATGTAGATATAAACATTTTCCTCATTTGTTTTACCAGCACCAACATTTCATATTTTTTCTTCCTTTGCAGTTATGTTGTGACTAAGCTTTGTCTTGTTATCGTAGTTCCTTATCAGTCTTAATTCTTTGTAGTATTTTCTCTTCTTGTAACAGTTTTACGTAGGCTTAAACAAATTCATTATTTTCCTGTAGCTAAACATTCCACAAAAACGTCATCCTTTTCCTGCATCTTGTAAGTAAACTTTATCACAGTTCTCCCACTCTTTTCTCCTTACATTATTTCTTGTAGCAGTTTTATGTAAACAAATTTGTTATTTTCGTACAAGTGACTGCTTCATAAAAGTCTCTTCCCTTTCCAGCATCTCGTAAGTAAACTTGATCCAGTAATTGGGGCGTTGGCAATGGTCTGGAAGAAATGCCAGACTCACCAGTCGACTTAATTTTACACAAAAAAACTGTATGCTGGGCGAAAAAAAAACCTTTACGTCATTTGTGTGTTATCAAACCAACTAATGAAATATTAGGAACATTTTTATCCACCATCATCAAGTAGAGAACAAGAAGTGAGGCACAACGAGCTAAGCTAAATCCTGTGCTTTATTACCTTGAGACGAATGTTATTCTTTCCTCTCTATATAAGTTTACTTTATCCATTTAAGATATACATTTAACGTAAAACTTAATAAATCCTGGAATATGTGAAGAAAAGCAACCATGTTTTAATGCGAAATTTTATCAGGAAGCTGGTGAAGATTGCCTGTTGACTCTGTACCGCGAAACGACCAACTTGTGAAATATACCAGCCGCCCAACACTGAAAACTTAACCATTCGTAAAATCTCCCATTTTATTTTCTCTCTTTCTCCTTCCAGTGTTTCTAGTAACAGTTCCACATAGACACATCTCTTTACTACTTTCTTACAGCTGAACATTCCTCACAAAATCTCTTCTCTCCAGGCATCCAGTAATCAAATCTTCGTCTTGCAACTTTACCACTTCATCTTTCCTTGAGCAGACCTTTCCTCTTGTATACAAACAATTTTATACACATATTTTCCCACAAGCGACACTCCATAAAAGTTTTGGTCGTTTTCCAGTGTCCAGACGTTCCTCCAGTCATTTCTCATTCAGCCTTATCTCCTTCCTGTATTTTCCCTCGTGTGACAATCCTAAATAGACCCAATTCTTTTATTATTTTCCTACAAGTATCGTTCCAGGAAAAAAAAATCCTCTTTCCAGTAACTCATCATTCAGTCTTTCTCCATTCCAGTATCCTCTCGTATTGCAAGCCTACGAGTACATATCTTTCTTTCTTATTTTCCTGCAACTAGTTTTCCATGAAGGTTTTCTGTCTTTCCAGTAACCAACCTTCCTGTCACTCCTAGCTCATCTTTTCTTCTCGTCACTCCTCACTCAGTCTTTCCTCCTGCCAGTATTTCCGCATATGGAAAATCGACATATCTCTTGTTATTGTGTTTCTACAACTACTGGTTTTCCATAAAATTTTCCTGCCTTTCCAGTAACCAAACCTCATTCCAATCGCCCAGTCTCTCTTCCTTCCAGTATTTCTCCTTCGTTCAGCAATCCTACATGCATTTCCTTTACTTTCCTTCATAAACACCTTTCTTTTACAGTTTCCCTACACTTTTCCATAAGATTTTCCACTTTCCAGTAACCAAACTTCAGTCACTCAATGTTACGTCCAAGATTTTCTCCTTTATACAGCAATCCTACATACATTTCCTTTACTTTCCTTCATAAACACCTTTCTTTATTACTTCCCTACACTCTGTTCCCCATAAAAGTTCTCCTCTCTTTCCAGTGACCAGACCACCACCTCGTAACTCCTTACTTTCTCGTTCCTTCTTCCTCACAGTATTTCTTCCTTGTATAACCTCCCTCTTACTCCCCACAACACTTTTCCGAGGCCGTAGGGAAGGGAGGAAGGCGAGGCTCGGTATTTACATGTGAAAGAGGGTGTGGAGGAGGCCCTTGGCAGGCGGCGGGAGAGGTGTTCCCTAAGGGCCTGGGGGAGGGGAGGGAAGGACGAAGGAGGCGAAGCAGGAGGAGGAGGAGGAGGCAAAGAAAACCACAACACACTGCTGCTCTGGAAAGAAACTCAGTCATCCATTGCTGCCTCCAGGGAACTGCTGAGGGTGCTGAGAGAGAGAGAGAGAGAGAGAGAGAGAGAGAGAGAGAGAGAGAGAGAGAGAGAGAGAGAGAGAGAGAGAGAGAGAGAGGAGGGGGGGATGAACGTTAGACTGTGAGAAGAGAGGAATGAAGAGGAAGGATGAACTAGGAAATGGAGAGATAAAGGAAGGAAGAGAGAGAGAGAGAGAGAGAGAGAGAGAGAGAGAGAGAGAGAGAGAGAGAGAGAGAGAGAGGAAAAACGAAAGACATAGGGAGAGAATTACGAGGAAGAAAGGAGTGGAGAACGAAAGAGAGAAAGAGAGGGAGAGAGAGAGAGAGGAAGAGGCGAGACTAAAGGCGAAGAGGAAGAGGAAGGAAGGAGGAAAGAGCGTCTAAAAGAGGGGAAAGAAGGATCCTTGGAGAAGAAATTGAAGGAGTGAAAGGAAGGAAGGGGAAGGAGGAAGAAAGTAAGGAAAGACGACAAGGAGGAAGATGAGGAAGAAGGATGAGATTTTGAGGGAGAAAGGAGGAAGAAACGAATGATGGAGAGGAAAGGAGAGAGGGAGGGAGGGAGGTAGGGAGGGAGGAGGAGAAGGAAGGGATGGTGGGGGATAAAGAGAGAGAGGGAGAGAGGGAGGGAAAGGGAATGTCTTTGATGAACGAAAGAATCAGAGAGAGAGAGAGAGAGAGAGAGAGAGAGAGAGAGAGAGAGAGAGAGAGAGAGAGAGAGAGAGAGAGAGAGAGAGACGAAAGACCTTACCATGCAAAGAAGGAAGAGATGAAAGTAAAAGGAAGGAAGGAAAATAAGAGACTTACTCGGACGGAAGGAAGAAGGAGAAAAGGAGGAAAGGGGAGAAAAGAGAAGAGGAGGAGAGATTTCTGAGTAGGACAAGTCGGAAAGAGGAAGAAGCAGCAAAGGATGAGGAGAAAGCTGGTACTTGAGAAGGAGGTCAGCGTGAAGGAGGAAGAGAGGAAGGAGGAGAGAGAGGGGAGTGAGTGAGAGAAGAGTGTATGCGTGTGTTTGTGCGTGTTAGGAAGAAAGAGGAGTGACTGGCGGTGAGGGAGGTGAGTAAGGGAGAGATAAGAAAGGTGAATGAATAGACGGTTGGACAAGTGAGAGGAGGAAGACGAGTGAATGAAAGAGTGAAGAAGGGAATTAGAGAGACAGTACGTGTGTGAGTGAGTATGAGAGTGAATGATGAAATAGGAAAATGAATACGTGAACAGATGGAATGAGGGAGGAAGGAAGGAAGAAAGGAAGTAAGCGGGGTGCAGAGAAAATATATAAAATCTTGAGGGTGAGTGAATGAACGAGGAAACAGTAAGATGAGTGCGCAGAAAGAAAACAAGGAAGGGAAAGTTGAGAGGATAAATTAATTGGTGAGTGAATAAGAGAGAAAGAGAGAGAGAGGAAGATACACACACACACACACAAACACACACACACACACACACACACACGGACTCGCACACTATATAGACAGCCAACCATTCAACCGTTTAGCTTCCGTAGTAAATTGAGAAAAGTGATCTACCAATTGGCAGCGGCGTTTTGGATAAGTGGAGCAAAATACCAAGTGAGCCAATTACCGCACCGCGCCGTCCACCGCCACGCGAGAGGGGGGACGAAAAAAAAAATTGTAAAGGATAGAAATGTTAGAAAAAAATGAAAAAAAGAAGGAAATGAATAAATAAATGAGAATTAAAAAAAAAAGTGAAGGTCTAGGAATATAAAACGTGAAAAGAATAGTAATAATAGTAAGTAAAATAAGGAAATGAAAAGGGAAAAGGAATAAAAATGAAAAGAATAGACGAGGGAAATTATGATAGGGAAGTTGAAAATTTAAATGAAAGTGGTATAAAGGTAAAGGATAGAAATGTAAAAAAAAGGAAAAAAAAAGAAATGATATGAAGCAAAGATGAAAAATAAAAATGTGTGAAGTATAGGAATTTAAAACGTGAAAATGGTAGAAATGTAAAAAAAAAACGAAACGAAAAAGAAAATAGATGAGACATTATGAAAGGAAAAAAAAAAATGAGTGGTAAAGGATGAAAAAAAAAAAAAATGAAATGAGACAAAGATAGCAATGGAGAAGTGAAAAGGATGAGAATGTCAAACGTCAAAAGGGTAGGAATGTAACCAAGGAAAAACAAGAAATTACAAGAAAGAAAGGAATGAAAAAGAAAAGAATAGATGAGAAACATTATGATACGAAAGCTAAAAATAAATTAGAATGATAGAATGGAAATCTTACGAAAAAAAAAAAAATGAAATGAGACAAATGAAAAAAAAGATAGGAATGTATAAAAAGGAAAATAAGGAAATTAAAAAAAAAATAAGATGAATAAATAAGAAAAGAGTACATGAGACTTATGATAGGAAAGCAAAGAATAAATAAAATAAAAAAAATGAATAAAAAAGTAAATTGAATGAGATAAAAACATAAGAATAGAAACAATTAATGATAGAAATGTAAAAAAAAAATAGTTAAGGAATGATAAGAATAGACAATAAAAGCAATAAATGAGAAAGGTGGAAATAAAAAGAAAATTAAATGAGAGAGAAAAATAGGAATAACTAAAGAATAAAGAAATGAGAGAAAGCGATAGGGATAAAAAGAAGAATAAATGGGAGGTACGATAAAAAAAAAAAACACAGAAAAGGAAGATTAGACAGGAGTGGAAAAAAATGGCAGTGGAAAAAAAAAAGAAAATGAAATGAGAGATGATTATATGAATAAAAAAAGTGAGAAGATTATGTAAGAAAAGAAAAAAAAGAACATGAAAGAGAATGATAGAAATAAAAAAAATACACGAGAAAAAATGGTAAGAATAAAGAGAACAATGTAGAGAAAGCGTTAGTAATGATGAAAAGAAATAAAAATGAGACATATAGGAAAAAAAATGAAATGAGAAGTT
>NC_087173.1:18562722-18577722 GCF_035594125.1 Scylla paramamosain
TCACAAGCAGACCTGAGTGATGTCCAAACAATACCCAAACGATACAGGAACAATACACAAACAATACCTAAACGATACTGCAATACCCAAGCAGTATCGAATGACAGCCAAATACCCAAATGATGTCCAACAATACTTCAACAATACCCATAGATACTCAAACAATACCCAAACAATGGCTAGTCAGTGTATGTAAATATGATCATTGTACAGTGGAAGCCAAAAGTCATGTACGAAATCTATTTTTACTATTGTATTTTCAGTATATTTTGCATTTTCTCTCTCTCTCTCTCTCTCTCTCTCTCTCTCTCTCTCTCTCTCTCTCTCTCTCTCTCTCTCTCTCTCTCTCTCTCTCTCTCTCTCTCTCAAATTTGATCCCTATTATCTCCTGCCAGTTACGAAAAAAAACAAAACAGCGAATTGATGGATTTTCGGCACATCAGAGGAGTTAAGACTGAAGGGAAGACGCTAAGCAAAGTAGAGAGGCATGTTCACTTACTTCTGACCGTGACTGTACACACACATGGGCTACAGAAAAGGTAGGAAAGAAGAAGAATAAAATAAATGAAGTAAATGAAATAAAATAAAAAGCTGACTGAGATGCTGGTCCCTAAAGAAAAGAGCCAAAAGGATGAATCAAAGTTGGATGATAAGTGTCTTGAAATTGAGCCATAGAGGAAATACAGAAGCAGGCAGGGACTTCAAGAGATTCCATACTAGTGCTTTTCTGAATGGGAGCTGGTGAATGAGTGGCAAGGACGTGCGATATATTACTGAACACGAGTGAACTAAAAAGCAGTGAAAACAGTGAGAAACTTGGCCATTTTTCGTGTGCTTTTTGCGTTTTCCTCCCGTTTTTTTTTTCCTTTTATTTCTCTGCTTGTACAAATATAGCGTGTGTTTGAAGAGTAAATAGTGGAGTTGTGAGCGTTCAAAGCCTAATATGATACAGACCGTTAAAGAGCAAGGAAATATATAGACCAGGGCTTTTAAAATGATTGGAAAATACAACATGTGGGGTGTTTATTTAGGAAAACAAATAAATTAAGCGGCTTGGCGTCTGAATCGTGAGAACATATTTTGCATTCGTAAATGAGTTGAAAATGTGGTACGTGTGCGGATTATAATCAATAAATAACATTGTTTCATCTCTCGCCGTTCGTTATATAAGGCTGAAATAATAATGAGTTTCGAGAAAGTGAAGGGAAGTGGCTTGTATAAAATTAACTCATGAATGTAAAAATAAATAAATAAATAAATAAATAAATAAACTACAGGAAAAATTGTGTATCAAGTTGTAATGGAAATGTGTATTTAACGTGACGGAAAATTTAAGTCTTCATAACACCTGGCTAGTGTGAAATGATCGGTGTGAAAAGCGACTTGCAAATGTTGAAAGATTAGGAATTAATTCATGTTGTACCGAGACTTTTATTGAACGCCACAAAGAACTAGTCTTCTTAACACTTAGTCGTCAGTTATCCTTCCGCCTCGCAGCTTCACACACACACACACACACACACACACACACACACACACACACACACACACACACACACACACACACACACACACACACACACACACACACACACACACACACACACACACATGGACTCTCACTCTTGGTCTAAACAATATTCTTACATTCCTTCTTCACACTCACAACCACACACCCTCACCCTTGAGCAATACTACACCCTGTCACTTCACACAACCTCACACTCCTGCCTCATACACTGACACACTCACAAACACACACCCTTGAACCAAACACAACACCCTTTCACCTCACAATCTCATATAAACTGTTCGACTCTTGACCAGCAGGGGCACAGGAAACGCAGGTAACAGTGCAGGTGTTTATTCACAGAAGGTGTGAACAGAAGGCTGGAGGTAGGTGATCTCCCGGCGCCAGGCCGCGCACTTCCACTTAACACTTATGACTGAAGCCTAGCTCGTTCACTCATACACGTATTCATGCCTCACACAAGTCTCGCTCATTCACTCGTTCACACAACTAGCTAACAACCACACACCTCCCCCGAGACATAAGGAAGATTCCTTATCTTTGTTATGGCTACCGTAACACATGAAACAAAGTTACAATGATTGAAGTACAGAAAACACGGTACATATACACAAAACAAACACAGCGTACAATGAACACGTACGACTAATCGTAGGTGCTACGGTGCCACCGCACCTGCAGTCGTCTCGGCTCCCTACGCTGTCGGCTGCTTCGACGCTCTGGTTGCTCTCGGCCACGGTGTACCCCGTTACCCTGATGCTCCGGGCTGCCGGGATGGTGGTGTTCCTCGTGACCCTGATGCTGAAGCGCTGCACCGCCATGAGCGGTGTGCTGCTCGACAGGAAGGGGAGCAAGAGGTCTGTGTGGGCGTAGGTGTCTTCTATTACGCCACATCACGCGACCGCTGCCCATCTTGATGAGGTAGTCTCTCCTTCGCCCAACAGCCACGATGACACCCAGGCGATCCCAGAGGCCTGTCGTGTGATCTTGAACGTCGACGTGGCCACCGAGGTGCAGGAGAGGAAGAGTACGGGCGGACGCGTCGTGGCGAAGTTTCGCTTTCTTCCTCAGTCGCTCTGCCTTGGCGTCGCACTCATCAGCAGCGCGCTGCCACTGCTGAGCGTATGAGCGATGATGAGCCGGGACACAGGACCTCATAGGATGACCGAAGAGGACTTGTGCCGGTGATCGCCCTTCCGCCCTCGGAGTGTTGCGCAGTTCCAGCAACCCGCGAGCGAACGCATCCTCGTCCAGGTGTCCCTGCTGTGTGGTCGTGAGGATCAGCTTCTTCACGGACTTGACCGCTGCCTCGGCGTGACCATTGGAGCGTGGATAATGAGGTGAAGATACACGATGCTCCACCCCCCATCGAGCCAGGAAGCGCCGTACCGATGAAGAAGTGAACTGCGGTCCACCGTCAGTCCTCAGGAGAACAGGCACGCCCGTGTCGGCGAACACACCCCGAAGGACACGAACGAGCTGATCAGCCGATGCTGGACGTGAGCATGCAGACACGTGAGGCCACCCAGACAAGCGATCTACATACACGAGGTATGTACGGCCTGCTGCGTGGAAGTAGTCTGCAGAAACTGACTCAAACACCCTGCTGGGTGTGTCCGTGTCCTGCCAGAGAGGTTCGTTGGCTTGGCTTGGTAGGAGTGGACGGCATAGTGAGCATCCAGAAACGACGTTCTCAACGTCTCTGTCCATACCAGGCCAGTACACCGTTTGTCGGGCCCGTCGCTTGGTGCGCTCCATCCCCTGATGACTGTCATGGAGTCGCTCTAGTGTTTCTCGGCGGAGGCTGTGAGGAATAAGAAGCCTCGGCCCGTAAACCACCAGGTCGTCGTCTACGGCCAGCAGACTGCGCACCGGCCAGTACGTACGCAAGCGGTGATCGAGGTCGTGGCAATGATCAGGGAAGCCCTCGATGATGACGTTCTTGAGCAAGCAGTACTCCCCGTCTCTTGCTGCTGCGGCACGTACCATTTCCACAGTCTGATCCTGGAGTGGTGCTAAGCGGACGCCGTCCTCATTGGTGGCAGATAACGCTGAGATGACCGCTGAGTGGAGAGGGTCGAGGTCACCAGAAGTAGCAGCATCCTCTTCCTCCACTGGGTCCTGTACTGGAGCACGTGAGAGGGCGTCGGGCACACAGTGTGTCGATCCCTTTTGCCAGCTTGCTGTGAAAGAATACTGAGCAAGCTTCTCCCTCATGCGCTGCAGCCGCAGGTTCTCTATTTCTCCCAACAACTTGCTATTGAGGAGAGGTATCAGCGGGCGGTGGTCGAGCACTAGATCGAAGTGAGGGAGTCCTTTCAGGTGCCACATTTCCTGACTGCCCAGACGATTGCAGCCATTTCCAACTCTATTACTGCATAGCGGCTCTCTGTGTCTGTAACAAATCTTGACCCGCATTGCACCATCTTCCACTGGTCACTGTGCTTCTGCAGGAGAACGAATCCAAATCCGTGCATCCTTGAGGCGTCAGTCTGTAGCATCGTTGGTAATGATGGGTCGAAGTATGCCAAGACAGGTGGGCTGACGAGACACTGTTTCACCTTCTCAAACGCCTCTTCATGGTTAGGAGACCAGCACCAACTGTTCTTCGGGCGTAAGAGATCTCTGAGGGGTTGTGCAGCTGCAGCCACAGCAGGAGAAAAGCTTCCAAGCTGGTTTGTAAGACCCATGAATGATCGTAAGTCGGTGATGTGCTGTGGTCGTGGGAAGTCAGAGATTGCCTTAACTTTCTTTGAGTCTGTCGTGTAGCCTTGTCCAGAAACAGAGTAACCACAGTAATCTACCACTCTTTCCGCGAATATAAACTTCTGTGGGTTGAGAGTGATGCCGTGCTGGTCACACCGCCGCACAATCTGAATGACATGGGCTAAGTGCGCACTGTAGGTGGAGTCATAGGCCAGGATGTCGTCCACGATCTTGATGGTGTTAGGTATGTCGCCGAGAGCTTGGTCTCCTCGACGGTTATACTCGTCTCCAGACGAGACGAGACCCATAACCGCTCGCCGAAACTTGTACCGACCCCAAGGTGTTATGAAGCAGGTTAAATCCTGGTCTTCTTCTCTAATGGGGACTTGAAAATACCCCATCTTGGCATCAAGAGTGGTGAACCAAACTGCTCCGGTCCCGATCGAGGCGATGGCGTCATGAGGTGAGCGCACTGGATACACGGGCCTCTTCACGTAACGGTTGAGTCGTGTCAGGTCAACACACAGCCTTACACCAGATGTCTTTTTTGGGACAGGCACAATGGGGTGGCACCATGCCGTAGGGTAGTCCACACTCTCGATGATTCCCTTGTTAAGCAGCTCTTCCAACTGGCTCTTAATTTCTTCACGCCAATTGTAAGGGATTGTACGAGATGCTGTTACGGCGAAGGGTCGAGCGTCGTCTGTCAACTCGATGGCCATGGATCCACCAGTCATTGCACGTAAACCTTCCTTTGCTTCGAAGACGCTGGGAAAGGCCTTGATCACAGCAGCAGCGTGCCCCGCACGCTGCTGTGGCGTTGGGTCGTAGGAATGAGGCCAGCTGATCACTTCTGTGGGCGTAGATAGAGGTGGCTGCGAGGCGGTCGGGTACTTGATGGAGCTGTTGCCGGTGTGCTGTTCTTCCCTGCGTAGCGGTCGGATTTGGGCCGGAAAATCTTCGGGGAGGATTCCGAGAGCGATGGAATCGTACCAGCTAAGCAGCGCCCCCTTCACCTCCTTCACCACGCTCACAACAGTCTCAGCTTCCCTGTCGCCCAGTTGCAAGTGCGACGAGAAAGTTCCTACACAGGTGAGGGGGTGATTACCGGCAGCATAAAGTCCATCACCATCAGCGGGCGCCAAGCTGGAGGGCGGGATTCCAAGGAGTGTTGCCGTGTCGAGGCCAATAACGGTCGTTTCGGCCCCAGAGTCAGGAGTCCACGTAATCTTGTCTCTTCCAGCGGGATGTGTGGCGGTAATGAGCACCTGGGGCGCAGGTCGTGCCGTCACCGTCTTTGTGTATACGCCTGATAAGAGCTGGTATACACTGGCACTGGCTCCCCGCCTCGGGCCTGCACCGCGATGAGGAGAGACAGTTGAGGAACTCCTCGAAGCTCCTCGTCGTTTCCTCACTGTCTGCTGACATACACTCGCAAAATGCCCTCTTTTCCCGCAGTTACGACACACTTTATCTATTGCCTGGCATCCCCTTTTGTCACTGCGACAATCTTTGCCACAACGATAACAGCCCGTGGGGCTTGAGCCCCCGAAACTGCCCTTCCTGTAGTTCGAGACAGCGTTCACACCATGGCTCGAAGAGTGAGAGCCGCCCCTTAGTACTGCACTACACTGGTTAGCGCTCTCTGATGCTCTGCAAATATCTATGGCGTTTTCAAGGGTGAGTTTCTTGTTTTCCAGCATGCGTTTCAGAGCCACTTCGTCTCGTGTCCCAACGACAATTCTGTCACGCAGCTGATGGTTTATGCACTGGTCGCAAAAGTCACAGAAATTGGCGATTTCCTTTACAGCACATAAAAAGTCGTCAAAACCTTCTTGCGTTTCTTGCACGCGGGAGTAGAAGTCTCTTCTATCCATGATGATGTTGCGCTGGCTTCGCAGGTACTCACACATTGCATCGAGGATGGTTCTTAACTCCGCGTCTCTCGGTAAGCTTATCCCGTAGCGAAGTGTACGGGTCCACTCGTCGTCTAGGACAGCAGCGAGTGCCGCCCTCTGCTCAGCCAGGGAGAGACAGTCTATCCTGGCGAGGGTTACGTATCCTTCAAACTTATGGCGCCACGTGTCGAACTCACGTAAAGATGCTGACGCCGTTAAGTGAGGAATGATGGTGGCGGACGTCGGGAACCTCGCGCCCTGGGTAGACGTGCTGCGGGCTGTGGTTTCGCCTTCATTGCTCGCCGTGGTGCGACTGGGAGCTTGTGTCCCCACTCTCTCCAGCAGCTGGGTTAAACGCTCCTCGCGAGCCTGACTCTGCTCCGACTGTCGCGCTAGCAGAGCCTGACTCTGCTCCGACTGTCGCGCTAGCAGGGCAGCCAGCGCCTCCAACTGCTTCTCCATTCTGCGCCGTACCCACTGCAGCCTTGTCCTGATCCTACTCACTGCGCCATGTTCGACTCTTGACCAGCAGGGGCACAGGAAACGCAGGTAACAGTGCAGGTGTTTATTCACAGAAGGTGTGAACAGAAGGCTGGAGGTAGGTGATCTCCCGGCGCCAGGCCGCGCACTTCCACTTAACACTTATGACTGAAGCCTAGCTCGTTCACTCATACACGTATTCATGCCTCACACAAGTCTCGCTCATTCACTCGTTCACACAACTAGCTAACAACTCCCACAAACCTCACACACACACACACACACACACACACACACACACACACACACACACACACACACACACACACACACACACACACACACACACACACACACACACACACACACACACACACACACACCTCCCAAACCCTTGCACTCAGGACACAATGGGCCTTATCCAGCCTACACATATCCCAGACAGGCGTGATGTATCCAGTTAGAGGCGAGAATACTGTTATTCCCTGTTATCTTCCACATCCACCCAGTCCTCCTCCCCAGTTTATCTAGTTCCTGCCTATATTTTTCCCCATCGTCTTTCTCCAGCACTCTAGTTATCTTCTCTCTCTTCCCCAAGCTCTCTAACATTCACCATTCTTTCCCAAAACTATACTTTTCCTCAAGTTCCTTAATTCTGCCTAACCTCCAAAAGTCATCTAGTTCTCCCCACACTCTCCCCCAGCCTTCTCCCCAATTCTTCTAGTCCTCCTCATAGTTTCCTCTAAGTCTTCTAGCTCTTTCCAGTCTTCTCAGGTTGTTTATTCTTCCTCACGTTCCTCTTCAAGTCTTCACCTCTTACCAACTTTCTTTTCATTTCTTGTATTTATTTCGAACCTTCTCAAGCCTGCTCTTTCTAGATTTCTCGCCTCCTTCCAGTTCTCTTCAGTGCTTTTCATCCTTTTCTTACTTCTTTTAGCCTTCCTTCAATGCTTTCCAGTGGTTTCTTACTCCTATCCTTCCTCCAGCGTTTCAGCCTTCCTGCGATGCTTTCCAGCCTTTTGTTTCTCCTTCCAGCCTTCCTTCAATGCCTTCCAGCCTTTTCTTATTCCTTCCAGCCTTCCTTCAGTGTTTCCAGCCTTTTCTTGCTCCTTCCAGCCTTCTTCAGTGCTTTCCGGCCTTTTCTTACTTTTTCCAGCCTTCCTTCAGTGTTTCCAGCCTTTTCTTGCTCCTTCCAGCCCTTCTCAGTGCTTTCCAGTCATTTCTTACTCCTTCCAGCCTTCCTTCAGTGTTTTCCAGCCATTTCCTAACGTTTTTCCATCTCATTTATTCCTTACCAGCTTCTTATTGTTTCAAGTCTTTTTTTTTTTTTATCCTTTTCCAGCCTCTTTCATCTCTTTCCATTTTTCTTCACTTTTCTACCCTCACACATTCTTTCCTTTTTAGTTTTCCTGCCTCATTTAATTCTTTTCCAGCACTTTCATAATTTTTCAGCCTCTATCACTCCCTTGTACCTTTTTTGCAGTGTCATGCATTCCCTCTAGCCTCATTTTCCTATTTTTCAGTCTTTAACTTTTTCGGCCTCCTATTACTTTTCAAACCTCTTCTCACCCTTTCTTTTCTTCTCACGTTCTTTTTCTGTCCCTTTCACTCTTCCTCAACCTCTTTTCATCTGTTTTGAGCCTTTTTTTTGCTGTTTTCCAGCCTCTTTCGGCTCCTCCAGTCTTCCCTCATCCTTCTGGTCTCCTTTCACTCTTTTCCAGCTTCTTTTCATCCTTTCCCAGCCTCCTCTTACCCTTTCTTACTCTCCCTTTACTTTTTACAGCTACTTTTCTCCTGCAACCAGCCGCTACCTAATCTTTTTCACTCTTCTGTCACTGATCCTAGCCTCTTTTCACCTTTTTCCTGCCTCTTCGTACCCTCTCTCTCTCTCTCTCTCTCTCTCTCTCTCTCTCTCTCTCTCTCTCTCTCTCTCTCTCTCTCTCTCTCTCTCTCTCTCTCTCTCTCTTCCCAGCTTCCTTTCACCTTTTTCTCAGCTTCTAAC
This sequence comes from Scylla paramamosain, assembly GCF_035594125.1. Classification (NCBI taxonomy): domain Eukaryota; kingdom Metazoa; phylum Arthropoda; class Malacostraca; order Decapoda; family Portunidae; genus Scylla; species Scylla paramamosain. Next base: position 18,571,340 of record NC_087173.1, read on the forward strand.
TTATTTTACTCTCCATTCCTTTCTTTCCACTCTCTTTTCTCCCTTCCCCGCTTCCTCTCACCCTTTCTCACTCTCCTTTCACTCTTCCCAGCTTCCTTTCACCTTTTCCCAACCTTTATGTCCATCCCCATCCCTTACTCTCTCCCACTCCTGTCCCAGCCCTCCCACAGTCCTTCCCCAGCCCTCTGATGCAGTTTTCTCTCCTGCTTAATTGGCTGTGTCAGTTTATGTACCGCGACGGCCTCCACTTCTCACTGCCAGGGAGGCCACGCACAGGCAGGGGAATCGAGGGAGGCCAGAGAATGTGAGACAGGAGAGGGATGGCTGGAATGGGATGCTGTGCTGGAATGAGGACTAGAATGAGGTGTTTTGTTGGAATGTGAGTGTGATGAGATGTGTTGCAGGGACAGATGAGGGACTGGAATGATGGTTTGCTGGAATGAGGGCTGGAATGAGATGCTGTACTGGAATGTGACTGGAGTTAGGTGTCCTGGAATGAGGTTGGATTGACACTTGAGTTGGAATGAGATGTTTTGGAGTGACAGGAATGAGAAATGAGGGATGATGGAAGGTGTGATGCTGGAAGGACACAGATGAGAGACTGGAATTTGGTGTTGAGAGACTGGAATGAGACTGGAATGAGATGCTGTGCTAGAGGCTAAGAGAGAAGGAATGCCTGGAAGTTTTGCTGAAGAGAGAAGTGAAGAATGACTGGAATGAGATGTATTGGAGAAACAGGAATCAGAATGTCTGTAAGTAGTTATGATGGCTGGAACAAGACAAAAAAAAAGAGTGACTAGAATGGAATAGGGAAATAGATCGAATATACCAGTGGGACAGCACTGAAGATTGGCAGAAATTAAATATGTTTGGACAGAGGTGAAGAACGGCTGGAATGAAATATATTAGCTGAACAGAGATGACTGGAATGAAATGATCTTGAGAAGTTCCTGGAAATAGATAAGAATGAGGAATAACGCAAATGGGGTGAGCTGGGAAGTGAAAGTGACCGATATAAATAGGGGTGAAGAATGAAGAGATGAGATGAAGGTGGAAGAAAACGACTGGAATTAGACAAAGGAAGAGAAAACGTGGCTGATATTATAACTGGAAATGAAGGAGGATTGAAAGAAGTGGATGAAATGAAGATAAAGAATGGCTGGCTTAAAAGAAGGCTGGAAAATAAAGAATGACTGACAGAAGTAGGATGACAGGAATAAAAATGTAGATTGGAATAGAAGATGAAGGCATGTAGTGATAAAGAAAAAAAAGTTATTTAAGAGATAAAGAAGGGAAAAAAATGCAATAAAAGAAATGACCGGAGGAGACGACAGGAATGAAAATATAGACTGAAATAAATAAAGATATGAAGTGACCAAAAAAAAGTTACAAAAAAGAGATAATTAAGATACAAAGAAGAGAGAAAATACGAAAGTCAGAAGATGAGATATACAAAAAAAAATAAAGAAAGCAAAAAAAAAAAAAAACTCACACAGAAAGAAGAAATTGAATAAAAAGATAAGTGATGGAAATGAAACGACAAAATTAAACTATAGACTGGAATAGAAAATAAAAGACATGAAGTGACAAATAAAAAAAATATAATAAATAAATAAATGTATAAAAAGAAACGAGAGAAAATGGGAAACTGAAGATAACACATGCAATAAACACACACTAAAAAAAAAAAGAAAAAAAATACAAATCCAAACCAAACCAACACACACGAAAACAAACAACATACATGAATACGAACGAAGATAAAAGAAAGAAAGAAAAAAAAGAAAATATTGGCAGAACTTCATTAAACAGAAAAAAAATAAAAAAAACAGGAACTTATAATACGAGTGAACTAGAACGAAAAGAAAGGCGAAATCTCATTAGGCGGATGAAAAAATGAGCTTATAATGATGTGAAAAATGACTAATAAGAACACTTTGGGTCTAATAAGCACTGAGAGAGACGTGCTGGTGGTTGAGGGGAGCTGAAAGGTCGCTGAGGGCACAGGGGAAAGGTCACAGGAATGCAGGAGAGAGAGAGAGAGAGAGAGAGAGAGAGAGAGAGAGAGAGAGAGAGAGAATGATGTTACATAGGGTGATTTCATGATTTTTAAGGAAGGTCATGTGTGAGAGAGAGAGAGAGAGAGAGAGAGAGAGAGAGAGAGAGAGAGAGAGAGAGAGAGAGAGAGAGAGAGAGAGAGAACTGAAAACATCATTACCCAGAAAGAGAAGCATCGACTAACACCCTCCTCCTCCTCCTCCTCCTCCTCCTCCTCCTCCTCCTCCTCCTCCTCCTCCTCCTCCTCCTCCTCCTCCTCCTCCTCCTGCTCCTCCTCCTCCTCCTTATATTCATATTGACGAAAGTGACAGTGGCAGAGAGGAGGAGGGAGACGGGAGAAGGAGGAAGAGGAGGAGGAGGAAGAGGAAGAGGAGGAGGAGGAAAGAGAATTTTAGGAGAGCAATAAAGGGAAAATAAACTATAGACTGAAGGAAGATAAGATAAAAAGGAGGATAAAAGGAAATGGGAAATGAGAAGAAGAGGAAGAAGAGGAGGAGGAAGAGGAACACTAGAGAGGAACAAACAGCAGCAGATATTTTGGCCCTTACGTGGTTATTTGTGATCATCTATCTAAATAAGCGTAACAGTTGATAATAAAAGCAATGAAAGAAGGAGAGGAAGAGGGAATTAGAAGATAAAGGAAAATAAGGAAGAAAATGTAATAGGAACCGAATGAGTATAAGAGAAATAGGAAAAAAATTACAATATTTTGAGAAGATGAGAAGGAAGAGAGGAAGGGAAGGAGGCAGAAGAGGAAGAGGAGGAAGAGGAGGAGAAGGAAAAGGAGGAAGAACGAAATAGAAAGTTAATAAAAACAGAACACGGGGATTGAAATAAAAAGTACTTGGAAGAAATGAAATAATATGAGAAGGTAAGAAAGAATGAGAGAAAAAGGACAGAAAAAAAAGACAACGAAGAGAAAGACGAAGAAATAGACGAAGTAGTAGACAAAGAAGAAGAAGAAGAAGAGACGAAAAAGAGGACGAAAAGGGGAAAAGACGAAAAAGAGGAGGAAGAAGATGAAGAAGAGGGAAAAGAATAATATGAAAAAAAAATATGGCAAGGAGATAGAAAGGAGGAGGAGGAGGAGGAGGATGAAGAGGAAGAGGATGAGGACAAGGAGGAGAAATAGAAAGAAAAGAAGAGATAAAATATACAAAATAAATAAGAACTACGAAGAAACTAATTATTACAAGAAAGGGAGGAGGAGGAAGAGCAATATTATGAAAAGGAAGAGAAGGAAGAGAAGGATGAAAGTACTTAAGAGCAAGGAGAGATAACATAAACAAAATATAAGAGAACTGTGAATTGTAAGAAAAGGAGAAAAAAAAAAGAAAATAACTAGAAAATAGAATAAGAGGAAGAGAAGGATGCTAATAAAAAAAAAATATAACCAAAATATGAAACAACTGGAAGGAAAGGAGGAAGGAGGAAGAAAACGAGGACAAGGAAAAGCAAGAAGAGGAGGAGGAGGAGGAGGAGAAGGACACGAATGCTAAAGAGGAAGGGGAACAGAGAGGCGGGAATATATACATACATTCCTCACAGCGTCTCTGCCAGCCACGTTCAATCATTTTCCTTTGCTATGAATTCACCGCTCCGTCCCCCCCCCCAGGTCCTCTTCCCAGCCATTCCCTCCCCAGCTCTCCCTCCCAGACCTCCTCTTCGCTCCCAGACCATCCCTGTCAAACCCTTCCCTTCCCTCCCTTCTCTTCTCCTCCCTCCCAGCCCTCACTCAGACCTTCACCTCGTCTCCCTTTTCTTCCCCTCCAAGCCCTTCCCTGTCCTCCCCTCCCAGCCTTCCCCATCCCTACTTTCTCCCTCCCGAAGCTTCCCTCCCTCCCTTCCAAGCCCTTCCCTGCCCTTCCTGTCCCTCTCCTCCCTTCTGTGGCCTCCCCTTTCTTCCTTGCCTTCCCTTCCAGCGTACTCAAATTCTCCCTTCCCTCGCTTCCCAATCCTCACTCCCTCGCCTCCTTCCCTACCCTTCCCTACCCTGCCCATCTACTGCCCGTATCCCTCAGTGCCTCCCGTCCCCTTCCCTTCACCACGCCGCCTCACACACTGTAATCCCACGAGGCCTCTGACCGGCAACAGGGCTTTAGGATTCACGTGTAAAGTCCCCAGAAGCTATTAAGGATCTTGTGAGCCTTCCAGAGAGATTATCCCAGCCACTACCATCCATAATGAGAGAGGAGAGAGAGAGAGAGAGAGAGAGAGAGAGAGAGAGAGAGAGAGAGAGAGAGAGAGAGAGAGAGAGAGAGAGAGAGAGAGAGAGAGAGAGAGAATTAAGTTAAGCAAAGTACAGACAGGAGTTGCGAATGTGAGAGATCGAAGGATAGTTAGATATGGATAAATGGAGAGAGAGAGAGAGAGAGAGAGAGAGAGAGAGAGAGAATGAGGGAAGGGGAAACCGGGCAAGAATAGAAACGTGGAATAAAGGAGATGATGAAAATGAGGGGAAGGATAACGGCTTGATAATAACGTGAAGGGAAAAAGGAAAGAATAAGGAAAAATGGAAGAAGGAAAAAAAAAAAAAAAAACAGATCAGATGGAAAGAAACACACACACACACACACACACACACACACACACACACACACACACCAAATACGTCGACAAGAAAATCCCATCTTAAAAAAATACCATTGAATCACAATAAAAAAAAACTAAAATAAGATAGATAAATAAAATAAAAAAATGGAAAATATTGAAAAAAAAGGGGTAAGAAAAGAAAGGATTTTTTGGTCCACCGTGGTTTGCATTGTGCGGGGGCGCGTCTCCCCTCGGCTGTCCCGTTGTTAGGACCCATTCAGGTGGAGCAGGTGTGTGTCTGCTTATCTGTGCGCCATTCACTGGGTGGTGGTGGTGGTGGTGGTGGTCGTCTTTTCTTTTTTCTTTTTCATTTCCTTCTTCTTCTTCTTCTTCTTCTTCTTCTTCTTCCTTTTCTTTTTCTTTTTTCCTCTTTTCTTTTTTTCTTTTCTTTTTTCCTCTCTTTTTCTTTTCCTTCTTCTTCTTGTTCTTGATCTTTGTTCTTTACCTTCCTTGTTTTCTGCTTCTTCTTTTCCTTCTTTTCCTTTTCCTTCTTTTTTCTTCTTTCGTTTTCTTCTTTCTCTTCTTTACTTCTTTCTCTTCTTTTCCCTCCCTCCTCCTCCTCCTCCTCCTCCTCCATCCCCACACACAAACATCCCAATCTAAGGAGCAGCATAAATTAAGAGGTGTGACGCACAGACATACACACACCCATTGTCTTGAGGCACAAACACCTACTGTACCTCTTGTTGTGACACCCCCGAGCCACCTGGAGGAGAAGGTGGACTGGTAACACAATATCTTGGGAATATTTGTGGTTATTGTGCTTGGAAATAAATATATATATATTTTTTTTATGATTTACAGTTTTGGTGTTTATTTATTTATTTATTTATTTATTTATTTTATTTATTTTATTTTTTTGCTCAAGAACATTTTTTTTTTTTCAGCTTCTCGTATTTTTTTTTCAACTTTAGATAACTTTTTTTTATTGTGATTCTTAACTTTTGTGATTTTTTGCTTGTTTATTTGTTTATTTTATTTTTTTACTTTGCTCTACTTTTTTTCTATTACGATTTTTTTTTACTTTGCAATATTTTATCTATTATTTTTTTATTATTATTATTTTTATTATTATTATTATTTTATTTATTTTTTTTACTATAGCACACTTTTATTATGATTTCTAATTGTAAGACGCTTTTTTTATGATTTTTAATTTGGGACACTTTTTTTCATTAAGATTTTTAACTTTTGGGACACTTTATTTGAATTTATTTGAACGTTTGGGTTTATGTCCAGGAGTTCTACGGTGCATAAAGAGGTGAGGCAGTCATTGTTGAGAGTGGAGTTTACGTGGGTTTAAATTTCCGTTCAGAGTTCTTAGGGTACTCTATGGACTTCAAGAGGCGGAGGATACATTTTCCGTGGAGTTTACTTGGGTTTAAGTTTACATTCAGGTTTAATGTAACACTCAATGGACTTCAAGAGGCGAAGCAGACGTTTTTCGTGGAGTTTACATGTTTAAATTTATGTTCAAGGTTTCTTTGATACTCCATGGGGCTTCAGAAGTCATTTTTCGAAGGTGGCGTTTACGAGTTTACTTTTGTTTGAGTTTACGTCCAAGGCTCCTATGGTAACTCCAAGAGGCACGGCAGTCATTCCAATCTCACGTCACGTTCCAGGAGGAGCAGCAGAGTTTGGCCTTGAGTTCGTGGATCTGTGAGTTGTTGCATCGTAAAGTCTCATCACCCTCTCTCTCTCTCTCTCTCTCTCTCTCTCTCTCTCTCTCTCTC
>NC_087173.1:18582722-18585222 GCF_035594125.1 Scylla paramamosain
GGAGTAGAAGGAGGAAGAGAAGAGGTTATGTTTCCTTTTTATTCTTTTTCTTAATAGAGAGAGACGATGCAATTGTAATTTTAAAGGAATGGTTTAGTAATTGTAACGGGAGTAAGTACATGTAATCTGAAAAGGGTGGTGCTTGTAATTATCGTGGGAGACAGCACATGTAACTTTCAAGGGAATCGTTTTTTTGTAACTAATGGGAAAAAATATATGTAATTTTTAGTGGAATTATTTTTTGTTTGTAATTGTATGTAATGGGAGAGAATATTTGTAATTTTAAGAATTTTTTTTTAATTATAGGGAGTATAAATGTAACTTTTAAGGGATGAGAGAGAGAGAGAGAGAGAGAGAGAGAGAGAGAGAGAGAGAGAGAGAGAGAGAGAGAGAGAGAGAGAGAGAGAGTCGTTCAGTACATATAATTTCAAAGGAGGTAATTTCAACCCTTTCATCACAAGAGACACTATCTAAGCTTCCCAGAATCACCTGTTAATTAAGAAAGTTGTAAACAGAGATACAACGATAACTGATGAGCAGCAAGAGGCGATTTTTAATTCTCTCATTACAACAAAATCATCTGAAAGTTTATGTAATGGTATCCTTACTGAAAGCTAATGTAGTGATATTCAAAAGGTGAAGGGGAAGGCTTCTATTACCTGTACAGTGAGAGTGCCAATATTTTCAAAAGGGACGTTTTTATATAGTGGGAAAGTACATATAATTATCGAAAAGGCCTTTTTTTTTTTAATTATAGTATTACACAGTACTTTCCAACTCGTACAAACAGGTGGCGGGTCAGGAAGCGCTCGCCTTCCTGGAACCCCGCCACGGGACAAATATCACTGACTCTTTTATTTCCCAGGTATAAAAGAATAAATAGTAATTAAAAAGTAAAAAAAAAATAGCGTCTGATTAAAAAAAAAAAAAAATAGCGTCTGGCCACAAATCGCAAGGGATACTTTGTGTGTGAATTTTTTTTTGTCCATCTGTTTATGTATCTGTCTATGTATTTAGTGTACAAGGAAGAAGAAGGAAAACTGAAAACATCCCAGAATAGAAAAGAAAAAAAAAGACGAAAACCAATTATTTATATATATATATATATATATATATATATATATATATATATATATATATATATATATATATATATATATATATATATATAAAAAACTAGCCCGAACACCAAAACATACCAACAAACGCACCAAAAACACCAAAAACACACCAACATCTGCACATTTACACCAAAACTTCCCAATCAACACCACCCACAAAAAAAAAAAAAAAAAAAAAACACCAGCTGATCTCTTGGTCCTTACTGAGCTGTTAGACCGAGAGAAATAGGAAATGAATAGAGAGATTAAGGTAGAAATATTGGAGAGTAATAAGTCGATATGATAGTACCAGTTATATAGGATAGTGATTTAGGATAGTTACAGAGAAATAGGATGGTAATAGAGGAATGAGATAGTAAAAGATAAATAAAATAATGCTAGAAATAAGATAGTGGTAAAGAAATAGAATAATAACGAGGTAGATAAGGTAACATGAGAGATACAGAGCGAAGCAACACACACACACACACACACACACACACACACACACACACACACACACACACACACACACACACACACACACACACACACACACACACACACACACACACACACACACACACACACACACACACACACACACACACTACTTTACGAACGAGAAAACCATAAATAAATAAGTTTGCATTTTTATTATTCATTCGTTTTATTCTATTTAATTTTATTCACCTACTTATTTCTTTTCTTTTCTTTTTTTTGTGTGAGTTGAACCTCCAGAGCGTGTGTTGTGGGGAGGCAAGGAGGAAATTGAACAGCAGAGATAGGGTGGCAGAGTAACGCTGGTGGTGATGGTGGTTGTGGTTGTGACGGTGGTGATGATGACAGTGCTAAAAAAAAAAAAAATGGAGGATGAAGTGTATGGAAGTTATGGAAGTACTTACGAACATACAACAAGGGAAGCTGCAAGAAGCCATTAGGCCTACACGTGGCAGTCCCTGTATAAAATTTACTTACCTGTTTCCACCTGTCATCCCCATCCATAAATTTGTCTAGTCGTCTCTTAAAGCTCCCTAATGACTCGACACTAAATAGTTGTAGAGAAGAGATGGTTATTGTGGGATGAAGTTGTGTTAATACTGGTGGTGGTGGTGGTGGTGGTGGGAAGGTGAACAGTGAACACACAAGTAACACAAACACACAGTTCAAGTCCCACACAATGTAAACAGTGATACCCAGAATGTTGAGAGATGTTAGTGAAATGTGTGGTATTGAATGTGGTAGCAGGATAGTAGTAGTAGGAGTAGTAGTAGTAGTAGTAGTAGTAGTAGTAGTAGTAGTAGTAGTAGTAGTAGTAGTAGTAGAAGCACTTTTTTTTTTGGTCAAGTGAAATAAAACTTGAAAAAAAAGCTCACTGAAGTTGGCAGTTCCTATAGAGA
>NC_087173.1:18590222-18602722 GCF_035594125.1 Scylla paramamosain
GTTGTGTTACTTTCCAATTCTTTCTAACCTCGAAACCTGGAGCTGTACTTTTATTTCTATTTTTCTGACCCTCGTCTCACAAAACAGGATAATGTTCGTGGCGGATCAGGATTAACAAGTGCGAGGCGTCTGGTCTGTACATACCACCCACTCTGTCTCACTGTCACACCGGGAGAAGAACAAAATACCTCCAGGATAAAAAGAGACCTGGTAATCGTTAAGCAGTTCCTAGCAAGCACCTTTAGCGGGAATGTAAAGGAGAAAGTGGAGCGGAAAAGGAGTTTTGTTGAATTTAACTATCGTGCTGACTGAATTTTTACTTTTTTTTTTTTTGTCTTTCTTTCTGGGTGCTATTTTCACCTGTACAAGGGACTCAGGACGCTTTAAGGGACTGGGAATTCTTATCAGACGCTGGTTTTCTTTAACTGAAGGGCAGAAAAAGAAAGAAATTGCAGTAAACGGATATATATAAAGGCAGATCATTTATTATTGAAACCGTAGACTTCAGATTCAGAACGCTTTAAGGGACTGGAAACTCTTATCAGACGTTGGTTTCTTTAACTGGAGGAGTAAAAAAAAAAAAAAAAAAAAAAATGCTGTAAGGGAATACATTTGAAGACAGATCAGTTAATATTGAGACTAGAGTTTAAAGACTTCAGATTCAAAACGCTTTAAGGGACTGGAAGCTTTTATCAGACACTGGTTTCTTTAGCTGGAGGAAAAAGAAAGGAATTGCAGAAAGAAAATATATATAAAGGCAGATTAGTTAATGTTGTGACTGTAAGAGCATAAAGACTTCATATTCAAAAACGATTTAAGGGACTGGAAGCTCTTAACAGACACTGGTTTCTTTAGCTGGAGGTAAAAGAAAGGAATTAAAGAAAGAGAATACATACAAAGACAGATCAGTTAATGTTGTGACTGTAGAGTTTGAAGAGATTCAGAATACTTTAACTAAGGAATTCGAAACTCCTATGAGACGCTGGTTTCTTTAACTGGACGGGTAAAAAAAAAATTGCAGTAAGGGAATACCTATGAAGACACAACAGTTAATTTTGAGATTATAGATTTTGAAAAGATTCGGAACGCTTTAATTATGGGTGAGAGAGAGTTGCAGTAAGTGAATATATGTAGGTTAGTGTTGAGGTTGTTCATCTTAAAGCGATGTGTAAATGAATATGACGGATAAAAATCTACGAGGAGATGAAAGTTGTAAAACAGGATTAAGGTATAAATAAGATTTTGAAATAGAAAGTTGAAAGAATATAAGAATAAATGAATAATATTACTTCCTGTTATCCTTGTTTATTAGATGTAAAAGGTAAAATACTAGAGAAAAAAAGAAAAAAACGGAAAGAATCATAATATTTACAGATGTGCAGCAGGAAAGAGTGGCTCCATCTAGCGCCGATTGGACAGGAACGCGTTGAAGAGAAAACATCGTGTAAACTCAATTAATTTTCTATATACTTTTATATTTTTTGTATATGTTGTATATTTTTCTATATTTTGTATTATTTTAAAGTTGTGGTTAACGAAATCGTGTAAAAAGAAGAAAAAACAAGTAATATAAACTGAGTGAGCATAAACTGGTCCCTGAGTCACCTGTATAAGGAACTGAAGCTTAGAAGATTCGCACACACTAATGGAAACTTGACTCCCCCATAACAGCATCCAGCACTCTTCTCCGTCTAACAGGGAATCAGAACCACTAAAGGGGCTTGCGACTGGATGAAATAAAATATGAAAGGCTAAAGCTTAACAAATCCACTCACTAATAAAGACTTGAATCCCCATAACCGCATCCAACTCTCTTTCCCTTCATCTGTCACACGATCACAATCCTCTAAAAGGCTTACGATTCCCTCACACTTCCACTCCTCGCCACTTAGAGAAAACAAGGATGGAAAAATCTCAATATTCTACTTTCAGAGTTTCCAGTTAGAAAAAAAGTTGTTTCTGGAAAGTAACTTGACAAAGGAAAATAGAAACACTCAAGGATGGGAAAAACTCAATGTCCCACTTTCAGAATTTTCCAGTTAGAAATAAAAGGTTATTTCTAGAAAGTAAGTTGTCAGAGGAAAACAAAACACTCAAAAGGCGGAATTCTTCTTCAGGACAGAAATTGAAAGTCCTCTCCGCTTCTCGCCACCTCCTCCCACAACGGGAAAAAAAAAGTTAATAAAAAAGAAATACAGTAATGGAGGTTGAAGTAATAACAATTGAAACAAAATAAAGTCGAGGAAAGGAAAGTAAAGAAAACGAACGTAAACTGAAAGAAAGCAATGGACTTAAGAGAATTATTGCCACTTAGAGAGAGAGAACTAAGTAAATTAAAGTATAGTAAGAAAAATAGTTAAGCCAGTAATGTAGAAAATATTAGTGCCGGAAAAAAATATATACCAAGAAAAAATATACGGTATGAGAGAAAATATTGATATGAATGGAAATTTTCAGCCATACTGCAAGATGTATTAAATGAATACGTGAATGTAAAAATGAAACATTTTAATACTTATAAAAAATGATGCCAGAGAAAAAAATATGGTTGAAATTACTTTTATGAAGGAAAATAATATCTATACAAAAATCTATATAAATAAAATACTCGTAAAATTTGTGAAAAGAAAAGAAATAAGAATTAAACTGACTAATTGAAGAAAATTTATTGGAAATTACTTATACTTTTTTATGGAGGGGAAAAATTCTCTCTCTCTCTCTCTCTCTCTCTCTCTCTCTCTCTCTCTCTCTCTCTCTCTCTCTCTCTCTCTCTCTCTCTCTCTCTCTCTCTCTCTCTCTCTCTCTCTCTCTCTCTCTCTCTCTCTCTCTCTCTCTCTCTCTCTCTCTCTCTCTCTCAAGAGCTATGCTCAAAAGAATCAAATAAAATAATAACTAACAGCAACAATAATAATAATAATCATAATAATAATAATAATAATAATAATAATAATAATAATAACAACAACAATAACAACAGTTCCACTCCAAAACTTTCCCAACCAGCTTACCAAAACACTAATAAAAACATCATATTATCAAGCTTCGCCAGGAGAGCACACCTTCAGGAGCGACTTGAAGGGGGAAGGGGAGGAGAAGGAAGGCATGAAGGTATTAGGTGTTCGTATACCTTTACCTGAAATTTCTACCTGATTGCTGAAGTAAATATCTTCCACTTCCCTGTTGTTTAAACTTTATAGGTGAGCGGAAGATACTGTAGAGGAGGGAGGGGTAGAGGAGGAAGTGGAGAGGGAGGGAGGGAGGGAGCGAGCGATGGATGGATGGAAGGAGGGAAAGGGAGTTGAAGCAAGGAAAGACTGATGTAGAGGAGGGAGAGAGGGATGGAGGGAAACAGTAGGAGGGTTAGAGGAGAGAGGGAGCGAGGAAGGGAAAGATAGAGTAAGAAGCGATGGGAAGGAGAGAAGGTGAGAGGAGAAAGGAGGAATGGAGAATGAAAGGGACGATTTATTGTCTCTCTCTCTCTCTCTCTCTCTCTCTCTCTCTCTCTCTCTCTCTCTCTCTCTCTCTCTCTCTCTCTCTCTCTCTCTCTCTCTCTCTCTCTGAAATTGGGTAAGAAATTAAACGGGCACACTGTAGACTTCACACACACACACACACACACACACACACACACACACACACACACACACACACACACACACACACACACACACACACACACACACACACACACTGACTTCCTTCTGTGACTCGACGTGTTGAGAATTTACGACGTTGTTTGTGAGCGAGAGAGAGAGAGAGAGAGAGAGAGAGAGAGAGAGAGAGAGAGAGAGAGAGAGAGAGAGAGAGAGAGAGAGAGAGAGAGAGAGTCGTTCAGGATTGAGTGAGAACAATATACGTACAAATAGAAATGGTTGTGATGGTGGTGGTGGTTGTATCTCTCTCTCTCTCTCTCTCTCTCTCTCTCTCTCTCTCTCTCTCTCTCTCTCTCTCGTTGCAATACGTAATTTTGATCCATTATTGTTGATGTGTGACTGAATTAAAGTGTCAATACAAAGTCAATCTAGAACACTTGCTAATAATGTGCTTTTTTTTATATTTATTTTTTTTTTTCTTAATTTCCTCCGTCTTTTGGAAATTCATGTATTTGTCAGTGCATATTTTTGGTATTTATTTTTCGTCTCTTTATCTTCTAATCTGTTAGCAAGTGTTTCCTTCAATATTATTTTTCCTATATAATTTATTTCTATCGATTTCTTAGTCCTCTTCTATTCCTTCTATTTCAATTCCTTCACCAAATCAATTTTCTATCCTTTCTCTTTCTCTCTTTCCATTTTCCCATTTATCTCTTTGCCAATCCATTTTTCTCTTCTTTTTTTCTGCCCTTTATCATATTTACTAGTCCATTATTCCTTATCTCTTTGCTAATCCCTATTTTCTTTCCTTCTATTTCCACGTCAACACTTCCTTCTATCCTTCTATCTATCTTCTTTCCCCTCCAATTTCACGCCCTTCTATCCTCCTATCTCCCTCAACAGTTCTTTTCCTTCCCTTTCAGTACCCAACTTTTTCTTCTTTCAATCCTCATCAACATTTATATTGTCCCCTTCAATATCAACTCTTTCTTCTATCCTCCTGCCCTAATAAATACCTCCATTCTCTCTTTCCTTTAAAACCCATTTCATCCTTCTTTCCTGTCCCTTCTGCTCCTCTTCTAACCTGTCTTTCTATTCTAACGTGCAAGAGAGAATAGTGGTCGTCTGTGTGCCTGTGTCGCAAAGAAAGGTTCCGTCCCACTCTCTCTGTGCAGCTAAGCCTCCGTGTTCCTATTGGTGACACAGAGAGGGTAAAGAAAAAAGAATGGTATATTTCTGTGTGTGGGAGTTGAACTGTCGTTGGCCACTTGGGTGAGGTCGACACTCAATCCTTTCTCTTTCCGTCTCTTTGTCAAGCTTTCTTTTTTTTTCTTCTTTTTTTTTTCTGTGGATATGCCAACGTTTGTTTCTTTGCTAATGTTTTTTAGCTTTCTATATTTTTTCTCTCTTTTTCAACTTTTCCTTCATCGTTTTTTCTTTTCTTTTTAATGGTCTCTTTCCTGTCCTTCCTCTTTATTTCTTTGTATTTTTTTTTCTCCTTTCTTTCTCACTGTCAAAATTTTCCTTAATCGTTTCTCTTTCTCTTTCTCGTACTTTCCCTTATTTTCTTGTTCTCTTATTGTCTTTGCCAGTGATTTATCGTATCCTTTCTTCTTCCTCCTGTTATTTCTCTTTTTCTGTGCCTTTCTTCTCTCCTTTCTACTTTTATCTCTGCCTATCTTTTCTTCTCTTCCTGTACGCTTTCTCTATCCTCTCTTTTCATTTCTCTCTCTTTGCCAGCTTTTTCTTCTACCGGTTAATTTCTGTCCTCTTCTTCCCTCTATCCATCTCAAGCAGTAGAAAGAGAAATTGAATGTGTGTTTGGTTGAGTAAATTCAGTTGACTTGGTGAGTAGTGGGTAAGAGTGTGATAAGATTGTGATTCTCTCTCTCTCTCTCTCTCTCTCTCTCTCTCTCTCTCTCTCTCTCTCTCTCTCTCTCTCTCTCTCTCTCTCTCTCTCTCTCTCTCTCTCTCTCAAGACAAACTTTTCTTTTCTATTGTGTTTTTTTCTATTTTCTTTTCTTTTTTTTTCTTTTCCTTTGTATCTTTATTATTCTTGTTGGACTTTTTTTCCCCCTTCCTGACAGTGGCCTCCTGTTTTTCCTCTTTTACACTCTTCCTTCGCTTTCTACCTTTTTAGATTTTCTTTTTCCGTGTGTGTGTGTGTGTGTGTGTGTGTGTGTGTGTGTGTGTGTGTGTGTGTGTGTGTGTGTGTGTGTGTGTGTGTGTGTGTGTGTGTGTGTTCTGAAATGCCACGAACCTTCCCTTTCCTGTCTTTTCTCTCGCTTCTTTACTCTGTACGTTTCTCATATCTTCGCATTTTCCTTCCTTCCTTATCCCTCCTCCTCCTCCTCCTCCTCCTCCTCCTCCTCCTCCTCCTCCTCCTCCTCCTCCTCCTCCTCCTCTTCTAAAAGCTTCATAACTTAGGCAACTTCCCATTATCTTCCATTTTCCTTTTATCACAATATTATTTGCATCCTTTACTCTTCTCTTCCTCTTACTCCTCCTCCTCCTCCTCCTCCTCCAGAAAACAACTTTATGGAAAATCAGCGAACATAGAAAACGGATGAGGACGAAACAGGAATTGGCTTCTCAAGGTCTCCTCCTCCTCCTCCTCCTCCTCCTCCTCCTCCTCCTCCTCCTCCTCCTCCTCCTCCTCCTCTTTGCTTTCCAAGTCGATCACAGCGGCTCGTAAGTGGTTCGGGAATTGCGTTCGTGACGGATTGAAAAGCGGAACTGAAAGCTTTACTCGTCTGCCGCCGCTGTTTGTTACGGTTACGACAGGGACGAGATGTGGAGACGAGGAGGAGTGGAGAGGTGAAGAGGTGGAGGTGTTGGATGTACGGGTGGAAGAGGCGAGGAGTGGAAAAGTGGTTAGGAGGTGAGGACTGTACAGTGGAAAAGGCGAGGGATAGTGATGTGGAGGAGGGATTCTAACGGTGGAAGAGTGGAAACTTAGGTGGAGGGAAGGAAATTAGGTGCAGAAGAGACAAGGATTGGTGGAGAGGTGGAGGTTAGAAGGTGTGGAGGAAAAATTCTAGGGGTGGAAGATGAGTGGAGAGATATAAGCTCGAAAGACAAGTGAAGACATGAAGAGGTGGAATTACTGATATGTGTAAACGAGGAGGCAGTGTGGAAGACATAGACGCAGAGAAGTGGAAGCAAGGAGGGTTGAGGCTTGAGACATGGAGCGCTTAAAGTGGACTGAGGATGGAGACTTGGATGGAGACCTGGAGAGGTTGAGAGTGAAGACCTGGACAAGGCGTAGAGGAGGGGTTGAGATAGGAGGACAGAGACACGGAGAAGGCACAGAAGAGGCGTGAAGATAAGAGAACGCAGCAGTGGAGAAGACACGAAGGAGGCGTGAAGACGTATAAGAGGCAGACAATGAAGGAAAGGAACCATAACAGACGTGAGTAAAGGAAGGAGAGAAGTGGATCAAGAGAGAAGAGGAGTAAAGGAAGCATAGAGACGTGAATGGAGAGAGGAAGAGAGGAAGGGTGGAGGTGCTGGAGTGTGGTGGTGTGGATGAAGGGAAGGGGCGTGTTATTAAGACATGGAAGAGTGGAAGAACGAGAAGGCGTGGGGATACTGAGGCGTAGAGGCTGTTTTTGCTCATACTGCGTAGTTCAGTGCCTTGGTAACGCTGCGTCCTTAGTCCCTTCAGCGCCTCCCTCAGTTAACCCCCCATTCGTCAGCGCCTTCCTCCGTCAGCGCCCCCTTCGTCAGCGCCTCTCTGTTACCTCCTCCCTCAATTAGCGCCTCCCTCTGTCAGTGTCCCCTTCGTCAGCGTGTTACTCCGTCAGCGCCTCGACAACACCTCCACATCTGTGTTGACTTGTGAATGCTGGAAACAAGAACGTAACAGTACCTAACACGTGGATGAGCCGAGGAGTGGATGAACTGAGGAAGTGTGAGGATGTGGAATCGTGTAGGCGTGGCAGCGTTGAGAGAAAGAGAGGGAGAGGGAGAGATAACTTACCCACCTACCACACCCAAATCGAGGCAACCACTGGAATGGAAAGATGAAGGCGGGAGTGAGTGGAGCACCGGGAGCTAACGGAACATTAATGAAGACTTAGAAGTGATCGTCATGAGTTGGTGAAATGATCGCTATTACCTGTATTGAAAACGCGGCAATGGCAGGTTGAGGCCGCCGCGTGGAGTGAGGCGGCGGTGAATGGCGGGAAATGACTGGCGGCCGTTAAAATTAATTCGCACAACTAATCGCTAGTCATTTGTGCAACGGTTATGTGTTATAGATAGAAAAATAAAATGTTGGGTTAGAAAAATAAGCTTGCATTAAATGGATTTGTTGGAACGGGGAAAAGTAATGCAATCTCTTGATAGATTTGAATATCTACATGTTATGGATAAAAAATACTTATATTGAAAAAAAAAAATAATAATAATAATATAACTGATCATAAATTCGAAAGTTGTTTACATGTTATAGAAAAAAAATACTCGAAAAAAAATAAACTTCTGATAAATATGAATAATTACGTGTTTAACAAAAAACAGGAATTACTAAAGTCTAATAGTCTAATGTATTTCTCTACGTATTATAAATAGAGAAAAAAAAACGATACTTGTATTCGAAAAAAAAAAAACAGGAAAATAAAAGAACAGTTAGTATATTGGAAACGATATGCGTTAAAGAAAAAAAAGTTATCAGAAATGAATGAATAAAAAAAAAAATAGAAAATAAAAGAACCGCTAATAGATTGGAAAGGATACGTTAAAAAAAATAATAATAATAAATAAATAGATCAGAAATAAACGGGAAAATAAAAGAACCTCTACTACGTGTTATAGATGAAAAAAATATATTCACAATAAACGGAAAAAAATTCAATACACTAAAAACAAAAAAAAAGAGCTGGAAAAAAAGAGAAACACGAAATGAAAAAAAAAGTATGAAAGAAAATGAAAATAAGACAATATAATACGTAGATTGAAAAACAACAACAACGATGATTAGGGAAAAATGGCAAAAAAAAACGAGAAGTGAGAGGAGGAAAATAAAAAAAGAAAACACATTGAAATAAAATAAAAAAAACATGGTAAACCCTCCTACTCCTCAAAAAAAAAAAAACAGAAGCATTGGGTACAAATTACAAGACGCTGCTGAAAAAAAAAGGCCAAAGAAGTAAAAAGAAAAAGAAGAGAAAACAGAAGTAGAAGAAGAAAAAGGTAGAAGTAAAAGAAGAAGAAGAAGAAGAAGCAGTAGAAAAAGAAAAAGCAAAAATAGAAAAAAAGAAGAAAAAAATAGAAATAAAACAAAAATAGAAAAAAGAAGCAAAAATAAAAAAAGAAGAAACAAAAGCCAAAAGAAGAAGAAGCAGCAGCAGAAAAAAAAAAGAGCATAATCTTATAGAGGAAAAATTAAGTCGGCCATAAAAGGCAATAAAAAGAAAACGGGACACGGATGGCGATTTGGGAGGGACTAGTTTGTTTCATCGCGTCCTCACTTCCGGGTGCCGCTGCGCTGACCGGGGGAAAAGGACACTCACTCTGTCTGTGTGTGTGTCTGTCTGTGAACAAACGGGCAGCTTCCGACGTGTTTGTTCACCGCGATGAACAAACACACGAGGCTATGTCCTGGAGTGGTGGTGGTGGTGGTGGTGGTTGTTGTTGTTGTTGTTGTTGTTGTTGTTGTTGTTGTTGTTGTTGTTGTTGTTGTTGTTCTCTCGTTTTTTCTTGTTGTTGTTGATGACTTTGTTGTTGACGATTCTGTTGTTGTTGTTATTGTTGTTGTTGTTGCTGGAGACGGTGATGGTGGTGGTGATGTTGTTTAAATTCTGTTTTTGTTTATCGAAAAACATGTCTGTTTATCATCCTCCCTCCCCCTGCTCCTCCTCCTCCACCACCACCACCACCACCACCACCACCACCACCACCACCACCACCACCAGACTAAATAAACACCTCACATTAACTAGCATACTTCGCTCCTGCATATTTATTCCCTTGTTTAGTAAAATACTCGTAATATTAGAAAGAGTAACATATTCCTGCTTCAACCATTCCTATCACATTCTATGGCAGCTTCTCCCTCTGTACTGCATGATCTTCCTTCTACTAACTTTGCTGTCCTTTTGCCTCTTACTCATAGAAACTGTAGTGGTGGTATAGTCACACAGATAGCCTCGTTAGGTCCAGTGAGGCAGTTACTGTCTGTTCCTTCCTTTGTATTCCTTTGTTCTCCTCCTCTACCTCCAAACAGTCCCACACGTCACACACACACACACACACACACACACACACACACACACACACACACACACACACACACACACACACACACACACACACACACACACACACACACACACACACACACACACACACAAACAAACATCTGCAGCTGCCTCGTAAACCACCTGACCTAACCTCATTACCACAACACCTGCTTCTTTCGTCTTATCAGCTTTACCTGTGCTCTTCAGTCCCTCCCAGAACACCTGCCCCACCTGTCCATCACCGCGGCTGTTTAATTAACCAGCTGACCCTTTTACTTCCGTGGCTAACCTTTGTAAGAACGACTTCATGGACTGAGAGAGAGAGAGAGAGAGAGAGAGAGAGAGAGAGAGAGAGAGAGAGAGAGAGAGAGAGAGAGAGAGAGAGAGAGAGAGAGAGGATAATTTTGTTTTTCAGTCTACAGATGTAATAAAGAGACCGCAGAACAAAATATATGCTTAAAAAGTTGATTATTACGATGAAAAATAGTTGCAATAGTAGTAGTAGTAATAGTAGTAGTAGTAGTAGTAGTAGTGGAAGAGTTTACGGTGGGTGAGTAAATAGGTAAATGTTTATTTCTAATGATACAGCAAAATATCATACATAAATACATGACACGTATACAGTACCACCACCACCACCACCAGCACCACCACCACCACCACATCCCCACCACACACTACCACCGTCATACCACCCCACCACCACACACCACCCCCCACACTTTTAACACACCACTCCCACACACCACACACCACACCACCACCACTACCACCATTACCGCCCCCTCGTCATTAATATTAAAGATTCTCGTGCAAGCCTCCACAGCACGAGCAGTAGATGCTGACGTGCTGCTGTTGTGGTGGTATGCTGACGTGGATGCTGACGGTGCTAACGCGGCACCCTCGTCTCCTCGTCACTACGACCAACGCACTTCCCGGTAAAATCCTGCTGGAGGTCGTAAGAGGTCGTAAATTGTTCTGGGAAGCGCATACACGTTTAATACAAGCGTGGGGAGCGTGGCTGAGCGTGGCGTGTTCCGGGCGTGATGTGTGGAGAGTGAGTGGCTGGATTTTCTTAGCCCTGATTCTTACTAAAGGAAAAATAGCAGAAAATAATGATAGAGAAATATATTGCTTGGTGTTCTTGCTGTATGAAATAAAATGGAAGAAAATGAAAGGCGAAAAGTTAACGAAAGTTGTGTGATTTTGTGAAGTGTCTCGGTGCTCTTCAAATTAATGAATGTTACTAAAGAAAAAAAAATATATGATAAAGAAATAAAGGTGCAATTTTGTGAAACGTCTCTCGCGCTTCTTCAAAATAATAATAATGATAAAATTTGTAATATTGATGTGATTTTGTGCAGTCAAGCTTCTCTTCAGATTAAAAATTCTTACTGTGAGAGAAATGATAATACTGATAAAAAATAAAGGAATAGTATGATTTTATGAAACACTCTCTCTCTCTCTCTCTCTCTCTCTCTCTCTCTCTCTCTCTCTCTCTCTCTCTCTCTCTCTCTCTCTCTCTCTCTCTCTCTCTCTCTCTCTCTCCCCCCGCCCAACTAATTCTTTCTTGCTGTACGTAATAATAATAATGATGAAATAATGTTGGTGTGATTTTGTGAAGTGTCTCTCGCTCCTCGGCCGGTAATAATGTTTTAATTGCGACGCTTGTTAAAAGGAAGGAGTGTCTGTTATGAAAGTAGTTTGGTGTATTTTATGTTTTTAATTAGATAGTTATTTTTGTTTTGTGTTCATTTATTTATTTTATATTTGGGCTATTGGGTTGTGTGTTTGTTTGTTTTGTTTGTTTGTTTGTTTGTTGTTGTTGTTGTTGTTGTTGTTCTGGTTTTTATTCTTCGTTTTCTTTAGGTTTCTTCTTTTCTTTACTTTTCTGCTTTTCCTTTTCTTTTTTTTCGTTATTATTATTATTAATATTATTGTCATTATTGTTTATATCATTATTATTACGTATTATTATCGTTATCATAATTATAATTATTATTATTATTATTATTATTATTATTATTATTATTATTATTATTATTATTATTATTATTATCATTATCATTATCATTATTGTTATTATTATTATTATTATTATTATTATTATTATTATTATCATTATTGTAATTAGTAACAGTAGTAGCAATCGTTGTAGCGGTAGCAGTAAAACAAGTCATAATATCAATAACACTGGCACTGCTACCGTTGCCTTCCCTCTGTGTGGCACGGGCTGGCGGCGTGAGGCGGCCACTTGTGTCACGCTGTACGGCTGGCCTGCGCTGGCTGGCGGGAGGCGACCACTGCCTCGGGAATATTAATCAGAGGCAGGCGGCTTTGCGTGGGCTCCCCGCTGCTTGTTGGGCCGCTGCTGGTGTTGTTATTGTTGCTGTAGCGAGATGGATGGTGCGGGATACTGGTGTGTGTGTGTGTGTGTGTGTGTGTGTGTGTGTGTGTGTGTGTGTGTCGTGGTGCGTTGTGTAACGTATTGCTTCTACAAGTTAGTGGGTCTCTCTCTCTCTCTCTCTCTCTCTCTCTCTCTCTCTCTCTCTCTCTCTCTCTCTCTCTCTCTCTCTCTCTCTCTCTCTCTCTCTCTCTCTCTCTCTCTCTCTCTCTCTCTCTCTCTCTCTCTCTCTCTCTCCGCCAGTAGCAATATCACTAA
>NC_087173.1:18607722-18620222 GCF_035594125.1 Scylla paramamosain
TGTGATAGACCTAGGTGTTGTTTTTGTCGCTTCCTACCACATATTGCTGACAGTGGTTCCACCCATAACACGTCTCTTCTTTCTTTTTCCTTATTTTTCCTTCTTTTGTCATTTATTTTTCTCCTTTCTTCCACCTTTTTCTTATTTTCTTCCGGCCGTGACTATTAAAACTTCTTAGTTGTTGTGTCTTGTTTCTCTCTTGTCATCCTTCTGTTCTTGCTTCCTTCCTTTCTTCCTCATCCTTCTTTTTTTTTTTCTTACTTTCTCCCGGCCATGACTGTTAAAACTTCTGTGTTGCTATTTTTCTTTGTTTCCTTTTTTATTCTTCTGTTACTTTTCATCCCTTTTCTTCCTGTTCCTTCTTTCTTCCTACTTTAAAGTCTTCAGACCGTGGCTATTAAAACTTGTGTTGCTATGTTTCTTTTTCCCTCTTTTTCTCCTCTTCTATTACTTGTCTTCCCTTTTCTTCCTTTCTTCCTCATCCTTTCGTCTTTATCTTCATCTTTTTGACCGTAATTATTTTTTTATCTTAATTTTCTTCAGATTTATGGAAGGTAGGATAATGATTTTACTTATAAGATTCTCTCTCTCTCTCTCTCTCTCTCTCTCTCTCTCTCTCTCTCTCTCTCTCTCTCTCTCTCTCTCTCTCTCTCTCTCTCTCTCTCTCGTTATAAAAGCAAGGAACATTCGCTCACGTGTAATTTCTACTTTTGAAGATTAAATTGCATCAAATCGCCGGAACTAATCACACCTGGATTCACCTTTAATTAAAATTTTCTAGACGAATTACAATAAATATTCACACGCTCGTCTGCTAACTCGCTCAAAAAGGAGAGATGAAAATGCAGGTTAATATTTCCTTCCCACGCTCACCAGGAGGAAAAGAAAAGACGATGGGAAACTTGGAGGAGGATTAAATGCAGATACAGAAAGAGATGTTAGGAAAATATAGAAGGTAGGGAAGTATATAGAAGGAATATAGGAAAATGTTGAGAGGGAAAAATTGAGAAAATAGAGAGAAAATAGGAAAACAGGGAAAATAAAAAAGGAAAATAGGAATAAGAAGGAAAATAAGAAAATATAGAGGGGAAATATGAGAATATAAAGGGAAAACAGGAAAATATAAAGAGAGGAAATAGAAGATAAAGGGAAAATAGGAAAATATTAAGAGGAGATAAGAAAATATAGCAAGCAAAAATATGAAAATAATGAGAGGGAAAATAAAAATAAAGATATTGAGAGGAAAACGTGAAAATATGATGGCGAAAATAAGAGAATGTAGAGGGAAAAAATATTAGAATAGAGGGAAAATATGAAAACAAAGGAAAATATTGAGAAAAATAGGAGGAACTTGACTGCATCATCTGTTATATTTTCCTCACTTTTCTTCACGCTACAAAAAAAGAAAAAAAGACGCCAAAGAGAAGAAAATAGATATAGCAGAATAAAATAGTCCATCCTTTTACTTTCTTGGCATTAAAAGAGAAAGAGAGGAAGAAAATGAGATAAGAAAAGAAGAAAAAGAGATACAGGAAGGGAACAAATCCGGGAAAAAAAGAAAATCCGACAAAAGAACAAAGAAAAACCCGGAAACAGAAGGAAAAACGAGATTAAGTTAGTAAATTTCTTGCCGCCGAAGGAAAACGAAAAGGAAAAAGGAAAATTCTATGACAAAAAAAGGAAAAAATATGACTTTGTAAAACTGCAGCAGAGGAAAAAAAGCGATATGCAGATATGATTTTCTTTCCACTTAGCGAGGAGGAAAAAAAAATCGGGAAAGGAAAAAGGAAACAAAATGAAGAGCCACAGAGACAGGGAAAATACATATAAAAAAAGAAAGTATTGAAAAGGAAAAGAAAAATGAAAGCAGCAAAGTGAGACACAAAGATAAAAGGAGAATCTGGAAGGAAAGAAAGAGGAAGAAAACAAAGTGACCTTGATTACTTTTTAAAAATGAAGGAAAACAAGGGAAAAAACGACACGACTGGTAAGAAGTGAATGATAACAGGGAAAAAAAAAAAACTGAAAGAAAGAAAAAGAAAGAGAAAAAATCAGTATGACTTTGATTTTCTTAACAAGGAAGGGAAAAAATGAAGAAAATACTGAAAAGAAAGGAAAATACAAGACTGGAAGCAACAGGGGAAAAAAACAGGAAAAAAGTAAAAGTAAAAATCTTAAAGGATAAAAGAAAAAAATACTAATACGACCTCGATTTTCCCAACACTGAAAGGAAAAAAAAATAAAAAAAGATACTAAACTTGAAACCACTGGAAGATAACTAAAAATAAACAAAGAAAAGTTAGAAAAGGGAAAAAAAAGACAAAACTTCAAACAGCTGGAAGATTCAACGCAAGAAAAAAAATGAAAAAAAGCAAATCTTGAAGTAACTGGAAAATAAACACAGAAAAGAACCAAAAACAGAGAGAGAGAAAGAGAGAGAGAGAGAAAGAAAGAGAGAGAAAGCAAGAAAGAAAATCACCTCGTCTAATTTCTTCGTCTAATTTGTTCGTGAAGAGAGAGAGAGAGAGAGAGAGAGAGAGAGAGAGAGAGAGAGAGAGAGAGAGAGAGAGAGAGAGAGAGAGAGAGAGAGAGAGAGAGAGAGAGAGAAAGGTTAGCAAAAGGAATGTGGTTAGATAGGTCAGTCAGAGAGAGAGAGAGAGAGAGAGAGAGAGAGAGAGAGAGAGAGAGAGAGAGAGAGAGAGAGAGAGAGAGAGAGAGAGAGAGAGAGAGAGAGAGAGAGAGAGAGAGAGAGAGAGAAGAAGAAGAAGAAGAAGAAGAAGGAAAGGTTAGCAAAAGGAATGTGGTTAGATAGGTCAGTCAGAGAGAGAGAGAGAGAGAGAGAGAGAGAGAGAGAGAGAGAGAGAGAGAGAGAGAGAGAGAGAGAGAGAGAGAGAGAGAGAGAGAGGAACAAATAAGAAATAGCACCAAACGGGAAACAAGAGACAGAAAAAAAGAAAAAAGAGAGAAACGTAGAAAGAGAGAAGAATAACCAAACAGAACCAACAAGCAAGAGAGAGAGAGAGAGAGAGAGAGAGAGAGAGAGAGAGAGAGAGAGAGAGAGAGAGAGAGAGAGAGAATCCAACCCATCCCAACCTAACTTGACCTAACCTAACCAAACCCAACATAATCTAAATAAACTACCTAACCAGAGAGAGAGAGAGAGAGAGAGAGAGAGAGAGAGAGAGAGAGAGAGAGAGAGAGAGAATTAAAATACGTACAAAAAGAAAACAGTAAAAAAAAGATTGAGAAGAGAGAAAGGGAGAAAGAAAGCAAAATATGATAAATGGTTAAGTTTCTAGAGAGAGAGAGAGAGAGAGAGAGAGAGAGAGAGAGAGAGAGAGAGAGAGAGAGAGAGAGAGAGAGAGAGAGAGAGAGAGAGAGAGCAATAAATCTCGACTTGGGAATATTACAGAAACACGAACCAATGATATTCGCTTTACTTTCCTGATCTATCTTATTGTTTTCATATTTTCCTCTTTTAATTTACATCCTCCTGCCAGCCAGTCAGTAGGATGTTGGTAACAGTGAGTTAGTAGCAGTCAGTATGGGAGCTTGATTTGGACCAGTTATTTAGGCTGTCAGTAAGGCAGTTAATAAGCTTGTAATTTAGTAAGTCAGTTGGTTAGTGAGTTATTTAATGTCAGTCATTCAGTCAGTCAGTCAGTCAGTCAAGTTAATAAAGGAGTCATTCATTGAGGAGATTAGTAAGTTAGCCAGAAAGTTAGTCAAAGATCAGTCAGTCAGTCAGTCAAGTAGTTAAGTCAGACAGTTATTTGATCAGCCAGTCAGTAAGCTAATAAGTCAGTCAGTCAGCCATAGCCTTCATATCTCCTTCACTTCCTCCTTCATTAACCATTCATATCTCTTCCTTCAGATTCCTTCATATCCTTTACTAAATCCTTTCAGAATTCCTATGCCCTTTGTGGTTCTTATTTGAAATTATCTTTATAGCCTCTGCTCCTTCCTTCTTACATTCCTTCCCTTCCTTCATTTACTCGTATTCCTTCCAGATTTCCTTCTGTGTCATCTTTCTCCTTCATTTAGATTCCGTCATGCTTTTTTTTTTCTTCCTTTCACAAGCTCCTTCATATTCTTCTTCCTTCCTCTTCACCACTTCCTTCTCTCGAATTCATTAATTGGCTGTTTATTCCTTTCATATTCCTTCGTATCCTTTATCTCCTCTTTTTCTCCTTCATATTTCTAAATCCTAGCTTTTTAACTCCCCCGTCTTCCCATTTCCTTCATTCCTTCCTTCCTTTCATTGTTTTTCCTTATCTCAAAAATCTTTCTCATTCTCTACCTCCTCCTCTCACACTCCTTCACAACACTCCTTCCTCTCCTTCACATCTAAATCCTATCCTTTCAAACTCCTTCAGTCTTTCCCACCTCCTACCTTCCTTCATTGTCTTTTTCCTCTTCTCAAAAACCTTCCACTTTTTCTATCTCCTCTCAAACTCCACAACCTTCCACTTCAAAGATCCTTCTTTGAATCCCTTCTTTCCCTCGCTTCTCGCCATTTCCTGAACCCCCTTCCCTTCGCAGACAGCCCTTCAAGACCTTCTTTCTCCAGACACAGACACAGACCGGCGTAAGAGACCCTCCCTCAGCACCTCTCACTGCCGCTTCCACCTTCAGCAGAAAGAGTAGATGGGATGAGGTGTCAATATTTTGCATGCTGTCCTCCCACTCATTTCCTTCTTTCCTTCCTTGCTTTTTTTTTTCTCTCTTTCTTTCGTTCTTCAGTTGTTGCCTACTTCTCCTCCTCCTTTTTTTTTCTATTTCTACTGTTTTGCTGCTGCTTTTGTTGTTGTTGTTGTTGTTGTTGTTGTTGTTGTTCTTCTTCTTCTTCTTCTTCTTCTTCTTCTTCTTCTTCTTCCTCTTCCTCTTCCTCTTCCTCTTCCTCATCTTCTTGTTGTTGTTGTTGTTCTTCTTCTTCTTCTTCTTCTTCTTCTTCTTCTTCTTCTTCTTCTTCTTCTTCTTCTTCTTCTTCTTCTTCTTCTTCTTCTTCTTCTTCTTCTTCTTCTTCTTCTTCTTCTTCTTCTTCTTCTTCTTCTTCTTCTTCTTCTTCTTCTTCTTCTTCTTCTTCTTCTTCTTCTTCTTCTTCTTCTTCTTCTTCTTCTTCTTCTTCTTCTTCTTCTTCTTCTTCTTCTTCTTCTTCTTCTTCTTCTTCTTCTTCTTCTTCTTCTTCTTCTTCTTCTTCTTCTTCTTCTTCTTCTTCTTCTTCTTCTTCTTCTTCTTCTTCTTCTTCTTCTTCTTCTTCTTCTTCTTCTTCTTCTTCTACTACTACTACTACTACTACTACTACTACTACTACTACTACTACTACTACTACTACTACTACTACTACTACTACTACTACTACCATCACCACCACCACCTCTACCACCACCACCACCACCACCACCATTACTAAAACTCCTCCTCCTCCACCTCTTCTTCCTCCTCCATAAAGTAAGCAAGGAGGTCATTCTAGCCTTGAGTGCTCCTGCTGGCTGGCGAATAGGACAGGGAGAGCGAATGACACGTCTCGACCTGTTTTTGCCCACGTGTTCATGGCTGAGGGAGGTGGGGGGAGGAGAGAGAAGCAGGAGGGGTAGGAGTGGAGGGGAATTAAGTGAAAGACCAGAAGAGATAGAGAGAATGAATGAGTGAAGGAAGGGAGGGAGGAAGGAAGGAAGGAAAGGAGAGGAAGAGAAAACCCTATGGAGGAAAAAAGGAATGAAGAAGGAAAGGAAGGGAATTCACTGAAGGAAGACGTAAGAAGATAGAAGGAGGACAGTGACAGAAGGGGAGAGGGTAACTGAGCAAATGAGAGGAAGGAAAGAATGGAGAGAAGGAAGGAAATCGAAGCAAAGGAAGATCTGAAGAGATAGAAGGAAGGAAGAGAGGAAACAAGGAATATTAAGTGAAGGAAGACAATAAGAGATGGAAGAAATGAAGGAAGGAAGAGAGGAAAGATAAGGAATCAAATGAAAGTGAATTTGAGGAGTTGATGAGTGGAAGAAAAGAAAAAAGAGGAAGAAAAGAAGAAAAAAGAAAAGAAAAGGAATGGAATGGATGAAGATTGCGAAAGATTCTGAAAAGGAAAAAAAAAAAGGAAATAGAATAAATGGAGTGTCTGAGATGAAGAGATGGGAAGCTGCAGAAATGGGAAAGGAAGAAGAGAGAAGAAAGACCCGAGTAGATTGGGAAGGAAAGAAAATAAAGGAATGAAGGATGAAAGTCTTGAGATTCCGAGGTGGTAGGAAGAAATTGGAGAAGGAAGAGGAACATAGGAAAAGAAGGAAGACGTGAGGGAAGGAAATAGAAGGAAGAATAGAGTGTAGGATAAAGGATATGACAAGACAAAAAAGGAAGAAGGAAAGAAGAGAAGATGGAGAGGTGAAGGAAGAAGGTTTGGCATGAAAGGAGGAAGAAGGGAAGAAGAAAGACATGGAGAAATAAAAACGGAAATTAATGATTGAAAAATACAAAATACGAAGGGGAAAAAATATAAGGAAAAAAACGAGGGAACAGTAACGTAAAAAAAAAAAAATAGTAAAAAATGCAAAAATAATAACCGTCCACAGAAAATAAAGGCGGAAAAAAAAATAGACAAAACTGATGAAAACAAGAAAAATGTAGTAAAAATGAAAAAAAGGAGTGAAAAATATGCAAA
The DNA here is from genome assembly GCF_035594125.1 of Scylla paramamosain. Taxonomy (NCBI): domain Eukaryota; kingdom Metazoa; phylum Arthropoda; class Malacostraca; order Decapoda; family Portunidae; genus Scylla; species Scylla paramamosain. Next base: position 18,614,381 of record NC_087173.1, read on the forward strand.
AAAAAAAAAAAAAAATTAACCCATACAAAAAAAAAAAAAAAAAAAAAAAGAAAACGAATCAGCAAAAATAAATGAATAGAGATAAAAATACATGAAAAAAAATGCAGCAACAATATCACTCCTCCGCCAAAAAAGGCAAAATAAAAAAAAAAAAAAAAAAAAAAAAAAAAAACACCTGAAATACATAAAAAAAGAAACACACACACACACACACACACACACACACACACACACACACACACACACACACACACACACACACACACACACACACACACACACAAAACAACATGAACTATAAGCTGGACTTTTAACTACGAATATATTTAGTTTTTCCAGGAGTTTTTACGAGGCTAACCCAGCTCTCCTCTATCACCCCTTCCCTCTATTCCCCTTCCCCCTCTCTCTCTCTCCCCCACCCTCCACCCTTTTTAGGCCTGGAGTCAGTTTTTAATTATAATGGCGGCAGCATTTAGAGCGGCGTTTGGTCACCTGGCCATTTATTGACGAGGTAATTGAGCAGCCCAGAGAGAAGTCAACTAATTGCTGGGCATAATTAACTGGCGGCCGAGTGTGTGTGTGTGTGTGTGTGTGTGTGTGTGTGTGTGTGTGTGTGTGTGTGTGTGTGTGTGTGTGTGTTCGTGGCCTGACTATTTTGTGTTCATGCGGAAATTACTGTTATTGTTGTCCCTGTGTGTGTGTGTGTGTGTGTGTGTGTGTGTGTGTGTACAGGTGCGCCCTTGCTGTTACACTGAAGAGAGGAATGGAGGGGAAAAGAGGGGAATACAGGAGGGGAAAAAGGGAAACAGAAGGAAGTGTGTATATGAAAGTATGATTGGTATGAATGTGTGTGTGTGTGTGTGTGTGTGTGTGTGTGTGTGTGTGTGTGTGTGTGTGTGTGTGTATGTATACGTATGACGGGGAAGAAGGAGCAATGAAAGGAAAGAAAGGAAAAAGACAGAATCACATGAAAAGAAGAAAAAGAAAAGTGTGAAAGGAAAAAGGGAGAGGGGAAATAGATGAGGAAAAAGAGGGGGATACAATGTGAGTGAACGAACAACCCCCACACTTTTACGAGGGGAGCGAAGAGGTGTGGAGGGGAAGGGAGGGGAATGCAGGAAGGGAAAACAGTAGAAGGGGGAAGCGTGTGTGAATGAGTGAGCGAGCGAGTGAGTGAGTGAGGGACGCAGGCAGGGAGGGAAAGAACCAACACGTCCCCTCTCTCTTTCTCTCTCTCTTTCTCCCAGACGAGGAGAATGAAAGGCACCAGAGAGGAATGAAGGAAGAAGGAAGAAAGAATCGCATAAAAATGGAGAAATAGGAGGAAAATAAGGGAAATAAAAGAGGAACAAAATGAAAAGTAGATGAAAATTTTGAAGGAAATTAGAGAAATGGAAGAAAGAAAATGGAAACAAGTATATAAGTAGAGGGAATTCAAGAGGGAAATTTGGAGGAAGACGGGAAGGAAACAGAAATAAAATACACAACAGAGAGAAATATGACAGGAAAATTTGGAGAAAAGGAATGGAGGTAAAAAAAAATAGGGGTTATTGAACATTACAAAAAAGAAGAAAATGACGAGGGGAAAATGAGGGGAGGAAAGGGAGAGATAGAATTCGTGAGGGAAAAGGTGGGGAAAAACACACTGATTAGAGGATTACTGAGGGGTTTTATGAGGCTGTAGAGGGGATGGGGAATGAGGGAGAGGGGGAAAAAGGGGAATATTATGGGTGAGGGGAGGCAACAGGCAAGAACAGATACAAAAGAGGGAGAAAATGGGATGAAATGACGGTTTGTGGAGGAGAGGAAAGCTTAGAGAGAGGGGAGTGAGAGGTAAAGAGAGAGAGAGAGAGAGAGAGAGAGAGAGAGAGAGAGAGAGAGAGAGAGAGAGAGAGAGAGAGAGAGAGAGGACAGTGTGAGAAAGAGGAGAAAGAGTGATAGAGGGAAGAGAAAGGTGTGTGAAAAAGAGAAAAGAGAGAGTTAGAGAGAGAGAGAGAGAGAGAGAGAGAGAGAGAGAGAGAGAGAGAGAGAGAGAGAGAGAGAGAGAGAGAGAGAGAGAGAGGCAAGTAATGATGCGGCGAGGAATGTGTGTGGGAAAGTTTGTGGTTTTGTCGGAAGCCAGTTGAGAGGAAAGACTTGTTGTTGTTGTTGTTTTGGTGGTGGTGGTGGTGGTGGTGGTGGAGCTATTAATGGTGGTGTTTTCTTCTACGCATTTTTGTTGTTGTTGTTGTTGTTGTTGCTGCTGCTGCTGTTCTTGCTCTTTTTGTTCTTGTTCTTGTTTCTCTTTTTTCCTTTTTTTTCATTCCTTTGCTTTTTCTTTCATTTCCTGTGTTCCTTCAAAGAGAGAGAGAGAGAGACCACAGTAGGCTCAGGTGTGGCATCACTGGCTGGCTGGCTGGCTGGCGGGGTGTTGGCGCTAACTTGGCACCACTGCGTCGCCCAAACTTTAGCGCTCTTTCGCTCCGCCAATTTACAAAAGTGCCAAAACTTTTGCAAGCCACTGTGAATGGTGTCATTTGTTCGTTTTCAGCGCAACTCACGGCGGCGGCGGCGGCGAAGGGGGCGATGGGGAAGAGGGAGGCGAAGGGGATGAAAATGGGGGAAGCGGGGAAGCAAGGGGGGATGGGGTAAGAGTGGATCCGGCGAGGCGAGACGCGGGCACCCTTGTTCCTAACGGCTTTGTTGGTGGTGGTGATGGTGGTGGTGGTGGTGATGGTGATGGTAGTGGTGGTGATGGTGTTTTCGTGTTTGTGTTACTTGTGTTTCTGTTTTCGTGTGTGTGTGTGTTTGTTGGTATGTTTGTGAGTTTCTCTAGTGTTGGTGTACTGTTGGTGTGATGTGTGTTCGTGCGTCTGTGTTGTCGTGTTTCCGTGTGTCTGTGTCATGGCGTACTTCTGTATAAGCGAGACAAGTGGGTGGAGTTTTAAAAGGAGAAGTAAGATGAAGCAAAGTCTGATTCTCTCTCTCTCTCTCTCTCTCTCTCTCTCTCTCTCTCTCTCTCTCTCTCTCTCTCTCTCTCTCTCTCTCATGAAAGTCGAGGCATTACGGAAATAGTGTTTGTTTCCTCATCACTAAAGTACTGGTGTGAGTGAGGGAAAGAAGGTGGTGATAGCAGTAGTAGCAGTGTTGTTAGTGTTAGTGCTAGTATTAGTGTTAGTAGTATTAGTGTTAGTACCATTAGTGTTAGTACTGGTATTAGTGTTAGTATTATTGTTAATATTAGTGTTAGTATCATATTGTTATTAGTATCATTGGTGGTGTTAGTGTAGCCGCACCTATAAGTCGTCTCTACAGTAGCTTTATGTGGTCTGGTTTACTGGTCACGCCCCTCGTCGTCGTGTCAAGGAAAGGCAGTTCTCTCTTCGACATTTATTGATGAAACAGTCGTGACCGTAAACAGTGCGAATATTATCGGTCTTAATTTCCCACAAAGTAACACACACACTGGCATGAAGCATTCTCAACACATCGCAACACTCCTAGGCAACATATACAGTCAACTTGGCACTGCGATATTCAGTTTCTAGCACAAAAGTAATATATTTACCTCAGTCGTCTGCTTGCTGGTGTTAGCGCAGCCGCATCTAGTCAGCGAGTGCCGCCCGCAGGCCACAAGTGGGTGAACCGCGCCCTCCTGACATTATGAGCATCAGGAGGCTTTACATAGAATCTGATATTAATGCGTATGTATACCATGTGTTTTTCATGCAAATAATAAATCACTAAACATTTCACTTCAGATTACAGAGGAATAATGATATGAGGCGCACACACACACATACACACACAGTAAGAATTCAATCAGCATTATTATCAGTATAAGTATCAATATTGTATTAGTCCCCTCAGCGTGTTTCTCTCTCCGTGTATTCCTTCCTGTCTCCCCTCACTCTCCTTCCCTCCCAGTGCGTCTCACAAACACTCTGGTCACACTGCGAAGAAACACTTACGAAAACCCTCAAGCTGTTACGGAGTCCAGAATGTATAAGGTGTTTTGAAAGTGAGTTTTATATGACACGTTATTAATATCCTACCAAGAGTGTTCTGTGGAGAGTCTTTCATCCTTTCTCCCTTTCTGTCTCTCTGTTTTGTTCGCGGAAATCGAAAGAGAGAAAAGGAAAGAAAGAATGAGAGAGAGAGAATATCATGCCGTGTGTCCATTTGGCTTGCAGCATAAAACAGATGCGGTTCTCGGGAATACTTCATAACACAGAACGAGTGTCAGGAGAGGAATGATTCACCGCGGCGTATTGAACGGTCAGGAATAAGATTAAATAAATAGTGTACGTACTCGTATGCGAGAGTTAGCGCCTCCCTGCCCTCCCTCTTCTCCCTTCCTTCAATCCCCAACTCTTCTCTCCCTCCCTCAGATTTACGAGTTTCATCCCCCATCCTGCCTCTCCTTGACCTGGCGGCTTGTGTTACCTTGCCTTGCTGTACCGTACATTATTTTACCTTAATCTGTGCGCTTGTCCCTTTAATTAAACGAAAGAGGACACGAGCTAACTAGTTTTACGTGGTTATACTAAAAATTGAGGCTGACTTAGATTAAAGAGGTAAAAAAGAATAATATTACCTTCATTTCTATCTTGTCTATTTGTTTTACCTTAGTTAGTCTTATGTCACCTTGCCTTGCTAAGCTGTACCCATCCTTACCTTACTACAGTCCTGCCTTACCTTACCCTACCTTAGTTTACCTTAGTTTACCTTAGCTTACCTAATCTTACATTACCGTACCTTATCATACCATATCATATTATACCCGTTGCTTTTTACCTTACGTTACCTTAGCTTATGTAACCACCACCTCCTTCTCCTCTTACTCCTGTTTTTCCTTCTTGTTCTCGTTCTCCTTTTCATTCTCCTCCCTTCCTTCTCCTTCTCCTCTTTTTCCTTCTCGTTCTCGTTCTCCTTTTCATTTTCCTACCCTCCTTGTCCTTCTTCTTCGTCTTCGTCTTCTTCTCCTTCTCCTCCTCCTCCTCGCGTTATTTAAAAGAACAGGTAGTTGGGTAATAAGTGGAGATAAGATCTTATGTTCTGTTCTGTTACTTAGTTGTATGTTCTTAGTTTTATATAGGAGTACTCGTATCTTATGGATGTGTATAGTCTTTAAATTTGTACCAAACATATTATGTACATATATGCTCTTAATGTTTCGTAATGAACGTTATATGAACCATTTTATGTGCACTTGTATAACGGAATTTTGTACTCTAAAGTTTGTTAGTAGATTACATGAGAAAATAAGGGAAGCAGCAAAAAACCACTAGGCCTACATGTGGCAGTCCCTGAATAAAAAATGCCAACCTGTTTTCACCAATCCCCATTAGTAAGTGTGTTTAATCTTCGTTTAAAGCTCCCTAAATTCTCTCTCTCTCTCTCTCTCTCTCTCTCTCTCTCTCTCTCTCTCTCTCTCTCTCTCTCTCTCTCTCTCTCTCTCTCTCTCTCTCTCTCGGTAATGGGCAAGTGATGGGAGCGTGCACATATCTTGTAGGGAAAGGAAAGGGTAATATTTTTCTTCTTTTTTACTTTTTATTTTCATTTTTTTTTTTTTTTCCAGAGACTCGTGAATCTCGTTTTTGCTTTAAAGTGAAGAAGAAAAGTTGGGTAATGGAGACTTTAAAGTTGATGAGGGTTGCTTAAGTGCTCTCTCTCTCTCTCCTTGTTTCCTTGCATTATTTTCTTTTTTTTTCTTTTTTCATTTTCTCATTCTTGCTTTTCGTGGTTTCCTTTCTTATTTAATTCCTTTTCTCTTTCGCTTCCTTCTCTCCTTTCGCCTTCATTCTTTCCTCTTTTTTTTCCTCGTTACTTCCACCTATGTTTCCTTCCCTTTCATCTTTTT
>NC_087173.1:18625222-18627722 GCF_035594125.1 Scylla paramamosain
ATAATGTCCTAACTTTGGGCCCGCCACGATTATTGTGCTGATGGGCTGGGCTGTGCTGGGTGGGGCTGCGTGTGTAGGTGCGGGGAGGTGGGTGGAGGTAGGTGGAGATCGCAGGTGGGTGTGGTGGGTAGAGATAATGGAGGTGAGTGGAGATTATTGAAATGACCGTAAGTGAATAGGTGGGTGGAGATGGGTGTGGATGGTGTGGAGGTAAGTGTGGAGGTGCTGAAGGTGGTGGTAGTGTGAAAATGTGGGTGAAAATAGTGGAAATTAGTGTGGATAGGCGTGGAGGTGGCAGTAAGTGAGTGGAGGTAAGTGGAGGTGGGTGGAGGTAATGAAAGTATGTATGGGGACTGCTAGGAATGGATGTGGATAGGCGCGAAACGTGGACGTTGAGGCTGAATATACATGGAGATAATAAAAATGAAGCGGAGGGAAGAGGTAGGCGACTGATGCTGAGACGGCTGGAGGTGGAGGATGGTGGAAGTACACAAAGACCGACATGGAGAGACAAATAAGCCTAAACAGACGAAGATAGATGGCGATAGACGAAAGAATCCAGCATCTACCAAGCATCTCTATCCCCCTCCATCCCACTCCCTCTCCTCTCGTTTCTCTAATGAAATATTCACCAGCCAGCGCTCCCTGGTCCCGGCGGCCGCCACCTGACTCGGATGGCCCATAAAGGCTGCGGGGCGGTAACTCTGGCCTTGGGGTGTCTCTTCAGAGCTGTTGTCATGCCCGTGTACCGTGTTTTCGCCCCTAACGACTCTGCTGAAGGACCTGGGGATTGGGGGGATGGGAGGGAAGGAGGGGTGACTTCAGGAGAAGGCTGGGTGACTATGTGGCTGTTGGGGGATTGCTAGGGTGGGGAGAAGGGATTGAGTTGGGTATAGGAAGGCTAAGTATAGGGTTGGGGAAGGAGAGATGGGGTGAAGAGGAAGTTATTGAGGTTTTGGAAGAGGTGAGGGTGGATGGGCAGGACTGGGACAGGTAGGATGGGTGTACTGGGGAGAAAGGAGGTGGAGCGAGGCAGGGAAGAGATACGTGGAACGATTAGGGCTGGTGGAGTTCAGGTATTAGATTAGTGGAAGAGAGGTGGGATGGTTGGGGTGGAAATGCTTAAAGAAAAGGGGTTATGGAAGGAGAGTGGAGGAAGGTGGGTGCAGGAAAGGAGTGGAGGGAGTTAGTGGAGGTGAAATTGGAAAGGAAAAGGTAGGTAAAAGGAATTTGAACGATGGGGAAGTGTGAAGTGGAGGATGTGGCGAGGTGGAGGAGGAATGTGGAGGACAGTATTAATGGGAGCATGGGGAGAGGGGAGGTTGGGGGGAGGACGAGGGAAATATGAAAGTTAGTATCTGTACGAGTATGTATGAGTTTATGGAGCATTTTACTTTGTGTGTGTGTGTGTGTGTGTGTGTGTGTGTGTGTGTGGGAATGATGTATAAGTACGTGGGGTATTGGTGGCGTCAAGAGGGCTGGGTGAATAAATGATGAATGCGCACTGAATAAATACTTGACTTAAGACCCAACGATTCATAATGAAGTGAACGCATCGATAATCTTCCCCTAACACACCTTGCTGCAACTCACCTGTAACTCCAATTAAGTGTCACCTTCCCGTATATCTGTAACTGCCCTTCTGCTTCAACACCGGCCTGCAATACCTGATCTAAAATGAGAGACAGGATAGGAAGGATGAAGGCTCCTCCCCATCTACCTAAGCTAACTAATCTTAAGAGAGGAACAAGGTAGTAAAGACGAAGGCTCCTCCCCACCAATGTGAAGTAGCAAGTAAAGGACAGGATACCAAAAGCAAGGGGTTGCTCCACACCAGTTTAAAGTAAGAAAGAAAGTTTATGAATCTTCCCCACCAGCTAAACTAACAAACATGGAACACAAGAACATAAGAAAATAAGGGAAGGTGTACGTGGCAGTCCCTTGATGAAACACCTCTACCTTATCATCTACTTAAATTTGCCTTGCCACTAACAACTTGAGTACTGAGTCTATTTCATTCATTTAACACTCTATTAGAGAACCGATTCTTTTTAAAAAAACTACCTAGGTTATAATAATGAAGGTGGACAATTTCCCCCACCAAACTACACCAGTAAATATAAAGACAAATAGGATAGTAAGGCGAAGAATTCTCCCCACCAGCCCGACAGAAAATACCGGTATGGGATTAACGGATCAAAAAGGAGAACAAAGCAAGAAATAATGGAATATATGTTTTTAATCTCTGGGAAGCATACACACGCACATCCGTCTCCCTCGTCCCTCTCCCTGCCCGCTCCCCGCCCCAGCAACCGTCCGGACACTGGGGAACGAGCGCCCCCGGCCAGACAGATACACATCGACGGCACAATCTTCTAAATGGAACGCCTGCAGTAGTTTTTTGCGAGAAGGCATTGCAGAGCGAAACTTGCGAGATGGAGAATAAAATGAAAAACGCAAGTCTTAACATACGTGCGCAGGAAAAGTAATCGTGACACGG
>NC_087173.1:18630222-18645222 GCF_035594125.1 Scylla paramamosain
AGTGAGTAAGAACAGACAGCAGTGGACATGTTAGTAGTTCACGTTGTTTGTGATGAGCTACACTGTCTGATCTTGTTGCGATCTAGTGTTGCTGTGCTATGGAAGGAAAGGAAATGAAGCAAAACAGCAAGTAAAAAAAATTTTTGTTTTTTTATGCTACGTGAAGACAAGAAATTGGAAACACTTTTTTGTACTCTATACGAAGACAGTAAGAGAAATTAAACAAGACAGTCGAATATTTTCTTTATTACACGTGAAGACGGTTAATTAAGGAAATGAAACAAAGCCAGTGAAATAAATAATTTTTATTCTACTTGAACAACCATAGAAAATTAAACAAAAGAGTTATATAATTTCTTATTCAACATGAGGATCGTAAAGAACTGAAGGAAAATAGTTGAATAAATATTTTTTTATCCTGCATGAAGACTTAAAAAGTAAACAAAACAGTAAAATAAATTACTTTTTCATTCTGCTTGATGACAGTTATGGAAATGAAAAAAAAAAAAAACAATCAAATAAATGACTTTTTTTTTTTTACTCTACCACGTTCAGGAATAAGAAAAATCATCATAACTTGACTTAGGATAATTGGTCGCAGCTTCCATTTTAGTAATAAGGTGACAAATATTAATCTGAAAATACTAAACAGTGTGATCAGTAGCACACACACACACACACACACACACACACACACACACACACACACACACACACACGAATCATTCTGATGCCACGGAAAGGACAGTGAAAAAGTAGTGCCCGGCTGAACACAGGTTGGTATCCCTGCTGTCAGGTGAATACGAAGCTGACTGGCAGTATCCATAATGCCGCAACCTCAGCATGGACGGATACAACAGCCCTGCGCGTCGCCTGTCACGTTTCCATGGTGACTGGAATGACCGTGATACGAAGATAACCATGTAAACTTCTCGACAGTGTAGGCATGCTTTAGAATCGGAGTTATGAAGCAGTTGCTGAGTGGCTGGAATATTACGAACAAACCACAGCCAGGCATGCCAACCGTCCCTCATCGGCGGCTACTTCAGGCTATAGCCATCGGACTCCCTGTGCACCGATACTTTTTTTTTACCGTGTGTGTACAAAACTGACACACAGTACAGCAGTTTCACATGCAAGACCTGGGCCTTTAAGGAGAATGTGAAGGGAATGGTAAAGACACGGACAGACAGGTACAGACGAGGAAGTGTTGCCGAGGGCTGGAGAGCAGAGGCAACTCGTGAAATGCATAGGACAACAACTGAAGCTCCTGGTTCAAGTGCTGAGAGAAAAAGGGCTCGAAAGAGGCTGCTTACCAGGATGAGTAGAAAAAAGAAGAGGAGGAGGAGGAGGAGGAGGATGTTAGAGAAGGAAATTCAGTGACACTGCTGGAAGATTTGTAAAAATTCAGGAACACGCCCTGCTTGGGTCACCACTCATAGTGAAGCACTCAGGCAATCCCTCTGTGGGAGCAGAAGGGCAGGCAGCATCGCGCACAGCTGAAAACATCTTCAATACACCAAAGTTTCTACTCGTATTTAGGGGATAATTGTCCCTAGGCTCCAAAGAGTAATTTTTTTCCGTTGTAAGAACAAGATTTCTGTCATGAATAGCAGCAGTGCTGTACATTACTTTACTGAAATTATGTTAATTTCATGTATTGTTATAATGTATAATTCATGTATTGTAAATGAATAAGGTAATTTTGATACGAATATGTATATCGAAGTTTACATTGAATAATAATGTTCAGTATGGCACCAGTGTTAGTGGCATAAACTGGCTTTATTGAAGTGATGTATGATTAATTAATGTATTACAGTAATGTATAACTCATATATTGTACCTTGACCATCTTTAATTAGTAAGAATATTATTGATATTACTATTGTAATATCATTAGGATAATGGTACTAGTAATATGTAAAAGTGTAGTAGTAGTAGTATTAATAGTAGTAGTAGTAGTAGTAGTGGTAGTAGTAGCAGTAGTAGTAGTATAGTAGTGTTAGTAATAAATAAATGAATTTCAACTACAACTTTTGTTTCTCTGCCACGCTGGGTGAAGGAAGCGCCTTAATGTTGTCGCCATTTTGTCACCTTGCTGCACGTGGCACAGGGGTGAGTCACTGCTGCTCACCACCCACTTTGTCACCTTGCTGCACGTGGCACAGGGGTGAGTCACTGCTGCTCACCACCCACTGTCTTTGTCTCTTCTCACAATCTCCAATCCTTCACCTGTCTGTCTTCTATCTCTTCTTACAATATCCCTTCATTTACCTGTCTTTTATCTGCTCTTCTCACAATCTCCCCTCCTTCACCTGTCTTCTAACATTTTTCTTCACAAACTTCACTCCTAAACCTCTCTTTTATCTTTTTTCTTCACAAACTTCGCTCTTTCACCTGTCTTCTATCTTTTTCTTCACAAACTCCCTTCCTTTACCTGTCTTCTGTATTATCTTACAATCTCCCTTCCTTTACCTGACTGTCTTCTTTCTTTTCTCTTCACAAACTTTCCACCCTCAACTGTTTTGTATTTCCCCTCACAGACTCCACCTTCATCTGGCTGACTTCTGTATTCCCCTTCATCAATTCCCTTCCTTTTAGATAAATTGCCAAATCTTTGACATGATGGTGACTTGAGGTAAATGTAATCTGTTTATCGTATTTTTTTTATCTTATTGTTTTGGAATAAGTCCATTTTCTCTCTCTCTCTCTCTCTCTCTCTCTCTCTCTCTCTCTCTCTCTCTCCCCCCATAACTCAGACCACGTGAATCTGTGCAGAAATTAACACACACACACACACACAGACACACACACACACACACACACACACACACACACACACACACACACACACACACACACACACACACACACACACACACACACACACACACACTCCTAAATACTAAATCACACACACACACAAAAAAAAAAGAAAATGAAAACGTCATACATACTATTTTAAAAATACGTGAAAGCCACATCAGTGAATCCATTAACGACAATAATAACACCAAAAAAAATAAATAAATAAAAAAATAAGGCAAAAACAAAACTTAAAAAACAAACCAAAGTAAAAAAAATCTCTGACCAAGACAGAAGGAAGTAAAACCAAGTCACCATTAAAAAAAAAATAAATAAATAGCGTAAACTAAAATAAATAATTAAATCTGAGACCGCGCAGAACCACTAGGAGAAACACACACACGCACACACACATACACACAGTCAGTCATATTTTCAACATTCCAGCTGCATCCAGACAGATTCAGCACCATTAATGTCATGCAAAGATAGATGGTACATGTACGTAGAGGCAAAGATAGGAAGGGGGACGGGAGGGAGATAGGAGAGAGAGAAATAGGGAGGCAGAGATGGATAGCGAGAGATAGGAAGGGAAAATTAGAAGAAAGACAATAAGGAAAACGTAGGAGAGAAATGGGAAGGGAATGAAAAGGAAAGGTAAATGAGAAATAGGAAGAAATAGATAAGGGAAGAATATGAGGAAAGAGATAAGAGAAACAGATGGAAGGAGATAGATAGGAAGGAGGGAGATAGAGATAAGAAAAGAGAGATCAGAGAGAAATAGGAAGGAATAAATGAAAGAGAAATAGAAAGAAAAAGATAGGAGAAAGAGAGAAATGAAAAGATGGAGAGAAAGGAAAATATAGTAGAGATTGGAAGAGAGAGAGAGAGAGAGAGAGAGAGAGAGAGAGAGAGAGAGAGAGAGAGAGAGAGAGAGAGAGAGAGAGAGGAAGAAATGAGTGTAAAAAGCAATGAGAAAGAAAGGATATAAAAAAAAGTTTGAGAAATAAAATAGGAGTAAGAGAAAAAGTGGAGAGCGAGAAAGAAAAAAAAAAAGGAAAACGAAGAAAGGAAGAGGTGAACGGGAGAAGAAAGGCTGAGGAGGAGGAGAGGAGAAAAATGCAAGAAGGAATCACAAAGAGAGCGAGAAAGAAAGGACGAAAGAAAGAAAAAGAAAAACAGGGCATGTGAAAAGACGGAAAAAGTGAAGGAAATGCAGCGAGAAAAGTGGAGAAGCAGAAGAAAAAGAAGGAAAAAGGAAAAGAAAGCAAAATGTGATGACGGTAGGAGAGGAAAAGGAGGAGGAGGAGGAGAAGGAGGAGGAGGAGGAGGAGGAGGAGGAGGAGTAACAACACTTAAGGAGTGAGATTTTTCTGTGTTAAAAAAGTTTCTATCGTATAAAGAGTAAAGTCTCTCTTTCAGACTCAGCGTGAGAGAGAGAGAGAGAGAGAGAGAGAGAGAGAGAGAGAGAGAGAGAGAGAGAGAGAGAGAGAGAGAGAGAGAGAGAGAATGTGTGTGTGTATGAGCAACGGAAATTGCCAGTACTGAAGACCTTGTATGTGCGTGTGTATAGGCGCGTTTGTTATGTATGTATGTATGTATGTTTGTTTGTTTCAGTATATCTGTTTGTATATCTTCCTGCACGTATGTCTTCCTGTTTCTCTCTTATCCGTATATTTGTTTCTGATTTTGTGTGTTTCTGTTTGTTTGCATGAGTGTGTCTGTTTATCTGTATCTCCGTTTGTCTTTAGTTTTGTCTAAGTGTCTGTCTATCTACCTTTCTCTTTCCTACCACGTGTTTGTCTAGCATTGCATTTTGTTTATCTGTCTGTCTGTCTGTCAATCTGTCCATCTGGTTACCTGTTATTTTACACTATTGTTTTTAAGTGTTCGTAAACAAAACAAATGAAAGAGAACATTGCCCATCACACACACACACACACACACACACACACACACACACACACCACATCACAACACACAAACAAATACATATTCGCAGTGAGCCAGTCCGGAACACTGACTTCGATGCTTCAAAACAACAACAGCGCCATCTGAGGGAGACAGGCTGAGATGGGCCAGATTAGGAGTGACCGCGGAGGAGAGGGAAGACAAGGAAGCTGGGGAGACTAAAGGAAAACGAGTGAGCGGGAAGCGAAGAAAACGGAAGGAAGACGTGAAGAAGATTGGAGGAAGGCAGGAAAGCGAGGAAGACGGGAGAAGACAGTAGGAAAACTAGAGGAAGCCAGGAAGAGGAAGACAAAAGACGAGTGAGAGCGGAGAAGACGAGGAGAAAGACAGGAAGACGGTAAGGAAGAAAGTAAGAAGACATAAAGAGGAAGACAGGAAAAAGACAGTGAGGAAGATGAAAGGAAAATGGAAGAAAAACGAGAAGAAACGACGAGAGGTAGACAAAAGAAGACAAAGAAAGACAAAAGAGACAGAAGGAAAGACAAGAGGAAGAGGGGAAAACAATGAGGAAAACAAGAAGGCAAGTGAGAACAGAGAAGATAACATTTTGAGCAGGCGAAAGGGAAGAATAGGTTATTAGCTTGAAAAATGGGAGGAGAGTGAGAGAGGCAGGCAATAAGTGGGTGAGGGAAATGAGAAGTGGAGGACGGAGGAGAGGAGACTACTGCTTGGGAGATGAGTGCGTGAGGAGAGGAGGAGGAGGAGGAGGAGATATGTAGAGAAGGTTAGATAAAGACAGGAAATATCGAGGAGGAAAAAAAAATAAAGTTATTGTATTGGTGTGTGGAAGTGAGAAGCAAATTTGGGAGGAGGAGGAGGAGGAGGAGGAGGAGGAGGAGGAGGAGGAGGCAAAAGGAAATGAATGAAGTGTACCATCTGACCTTTACTGGAGAATATTATGTTGTTGTGAAGGAGGAGGAGGAGGAGGAGGAGGAAAAAGAAGAAAAAGAAGAAAAATAAGGAGTAGAGGATAGTATGCTGCTGTTGTGAAAGAAGAAAAAAAAAAGAAAATGAAAAATAGATACTGTTGTTGTGAAAGAAGAAGAAGAGGAAGAAAACAACGAAAATGACGAAGACGAAGACGAACAAAAAGAAGAAGAAGAAGAAGAAGAAGAAGAAGAAAAGAAGACAACAAAGAGACACCACACAAATTTAATACGCCAACAAACCAATAGTGGAAACAAGCACGAGTAGGCAGACGAGGAAGAGGAAGAGGAAGAGAAGGGAGATGAGGAGAGGAAGAGGGAGATGAGGAGAAGAGGAGGAGGAGGAGGAAGAGGAGGAGGGTGCGTGTGATGTATAGCCTTGAAATTCCCGTGACAGGCCTGGACGCGTGAGTTATGATCACTTCCTCGACGTGATGGGGAGTGCTGGCCTGTGTGTGTGTATGTGTGTGTGTGTGTGTGTGTGTGTGTGTGTGTATGTGTGTGGGTGGGTGGGTGGTTGTGTGTTAGTGATTAGGAGAGAACGGGTGGTAGGGGTGGATATGTGTATGTGTGCGTGTGTGTGTGTGTGTGTCATTGTAATACGAATAGTGAAAATCTTAAATGCTCGTGATGTTTATGTTAGGACACGACACCTGTCAACCTGTTACTGCCTCCACCTCCCTCCACGGGCTGACAACGACCACAATGGCAAAGTTTTCGGAATTGCGCTGAATGCCAGACTGAGTGGAAAGTTTGGCGTGAATCTCGCTTGATGCCTGATGGTTCGTATCTCTCAGCGTCTCTCAGTGAAGCAGCTTGTCAGTCCAGGCAGCATTTGACAGTTGTTTCTCTTGCCTTATATTTACATTGAGGTGCTGACAGATTAACAGCAACAGTGTATGTGTGTGTGTGTGTGGATGGATGATGTAGTATAGTATTAATGTTACCAGTTACCAGCTCGAATTTTTGTTATTCATCAGTATAGGTTCCGAAATCTTTGCATTAGGTATGTTTATGAGTAGATAGCACACACCTACCTGCCAGCCTGGGAGCACAGCTGTTGATGAGGAAAATACATGATGGTCAACGTGAGTCTTTGATGAAGATTTGGTTTGTCATTACAGGTGTGTGTTGAGGGGAAGGAAATGTGTCAGTCTATTAATCCACATACATATCTATCTGTCTATCTATCTGTCTGACTGTCTGTCTGTCTGTCTGTCTATCTATCGTTGTCAATCTACCTATCTGTCTACCTGTCTGTCTATCTACCTACCTGTCCATTTATTTATATCTGTCCATCTATCTATCCATCTATCTGTCTACCTATCTATCTGTCTATCTACCTATCCATATATCTATCAGCCAATCTACCTATCAACCAATGTATCTGTCTATCTATCTATCTATCAATCACTTTCTTGGTAACTGCTAATTGTTTCGTGTCGCAGTCAAGGGATTTAAAGCTTCCTATTAACTCGGCACCAATGTAACCTGATTACTAAATATGTTCCATTCATCTACCGCTGTGTGAGGACCAGCTACGGCAGACAAAAGGATTAGGCTGCATAATTAACACGTGACATGAAGTATTGGCAAGTTTTATTTTGGTTCGTCATGGAAATTTTTTTAGATGTGCGTAAATAGAACGATTAAAATGATGATTTGTGCATTAAAAAAAAAATTAGTTCCAGAGTAATTTCAGAGAGAGAGAGAGACACAAAATCCTAGCTTCTCTGACAGTCACATCTTCTGCAAAGCTTGTATATAAATTAGCGTTATCTGAAAGCTCCTCTTAGCGTGGCGGGGATGAGGAGGGAGGATTAGTGCCGGGAGGGAAAGTACAAGTGGAGAGAAGAGAGAATATGGAGAGAAAGGAAGAAGAGAATCATCAACTAAAGAAAGAAGTTAAAGAAGGAAGTAGTAAATAAGGGGGAAGAGGAGGAGGATAAGAAAAAGAGAGATAGAAGAGAGAGGAAAGGGAGAACCATGAGAGAGAGAGAGAGAGAGAGAGAGAGAGAGAGAGAGAGAGAGAGAGAGAGAGAGAGAGAGAGAGAGAGAGAGAGAGAGAGAATGCCAATATACAGACGAAAACCTTAAATCTGACGGGAACCAAGGTAAGACAGGACAGGAAAAGACAAACAGACAGACAGACAGACAGAGCAAGCAGGCAGGCAGTCGAGATAAGCTTAGTAATAAGGATTCAAACTTCCACTCTCGGCTTTCTGTCCTGGCGGAGTTCAAAACAAAACAGGGAAGAGGATTTTTTCTATCGGGTTTTCTTCTTTCCTGTAGGCGGAGGAGCTCAGCGGAGGGCGTGAGTGGCGCCGCGCAGCTCAGCCTTCTAATAATCCCTTCTGCGTGAGTGGCAATGCAAGTTCTCCCGTTTTCTGCGTCACTGGAAGAAAATGTACGTGGGTTTGTTTGCTTGGGTATAATTCTCGCGTTTCCCTTAAGGATTTTAAGGAAGGCTATCTATTTTGTTTATTTGTTTATTTATTTATTTTTTTCATGTAATGTGAGATTATACTTCCCATTTTCTTGTGTCACTGGAAGAAAACGGATGGTCATATATTTGCTTACTCCAACAAATGACAACCACATTCGTGTTTTCATTTTTTTCTAATGCAAAGTGAAACATTCCTTCCCGTTTTTGTCACTGGAAGAAAACGAAATGTGTGTTGGTGCCTCTTTTGTAATTATTCTGTTATATTTTCTGATGGACTCAAGGAAGTTTAGTGTTTACATTTATTTCACTTTATTCTTTTATCAATTTATTTATTATTTTTCTAAAGACTCTTCCTTCCCATTTTCTGCGTCACTGGAAGAAAACTGGACGTGTGTGCTGCATCTTCTGTTATTATTCTCTAATATTCCCCGCAGGATTCAAGCTAGACTAAATTTTTCCTTTCCGAATGTAAAATGAGACTTTTTTCCCATTTTCTGCATCACGGGAAGAAAACTAAATGTGAGGTCGGCTCTTTTGTTTTTATTCTCTTATATTCCTAGAATGATTCAAGCTAGACTGTTTACATTTTTTTTTTAATGCAAAATGAGACTGCTTCCCATTTTCTGCGTCACTGAAAGAAAACGGAATATGTGTGATGATCTCTGTCATTACTCAAGTATTTAACGTTTGCATTTTCTGTTTTATTGTATTTATTTATTTACTTATTATTTCTTCCTAATTCCAGGTGACTCTCCTTTTCATTTTCT
Organism: Scylla paramamosain; assembly: GCF_035594125.1. Taxonomy (NCBI): domain Eukaryota; kingdom Metazoa; phylum Arthropoda; class Malacostraca; order Decapoda; family Portunidae; genus Scylla; species Scylla paramamosain. Next base: position 18,639,141 of record NC_087173.1, read on the forward strand.
ACGTCACTGAAAGAAAATGGAGTGTGTGTGGTTGCCTCTTCTGTTGTTGTTCTCTCTCTGTCCAAAAGATTCAATTAGATCCGTGTTTACGTTTTCTTTTCAAATGTAAAGTGTGTCACGTCTTCATTTTCTGCGTCAATGAAGGAAAACGGGTGTGCGGTTGTCTCTTTTGTTATTATTTTCTATATTCACTAGCTATCAAGCAAGATTGTTTGCATTTTTATTTTTTTTCGAATGTAAAGTGGGTAATTTTCTATGTCACTGGGAGAAAACGTTTGTGTGTGTGTGTGTGTGTGTGTGTGTGTGTGTGTGTGAGTGTGTGTGAGTGTGTGTGAGTGTGTGTGTGTGTGTGTGTGTGTGTGTGTGTGTGTGCGTGTGTTTTGCCTCTTCTGTTATTGTTCTCTTATATTCCCCAAAGGATTCAAACAATACAATGATTGCAATTTTTTTTAGTAATACAAAGTAAGAGTTTCCCTTTAATTTTCTGCGTCACTGAAAGAAAACGAAGTGTGTGGATAAGCTCCTCTGTTAGTTTTTATTACCGTATAATTATTGAAGGATTTATTCATGGCACTGTTTGCGAAATTTTTACGAATACAATTTTTTTACGAACTGTAAGCGTCTTCCCTCCGTTTTTTCCGTCAATGGAAGAAAACAAAGTGTGTGCAGTTCCTTCTTCCATTATTCATTATTTTCAATCTGTATTTACCGAAGGACTCAGACAGTTGTTATAGAGGCCTGACAAATGGCTTAGTAAGAGACAAGGAGATTTAGCATCCGGAAAACAAAGAGTGTGGAATGGAAAAATTAAGGAAACTATCCACTTGGCTATAAAAGAGATTAAAAATGAGGATATTCAGATTCCTCATGCGATTATTAGATTTTTCCCCTAAAAAAACTCCAGGTGTCGTGTAGGAGACAGTGAAGGTGGATCTGGAAACTGGAAATCTGTCTCTGGAAAAGTAATAAATGAGGTTACTGAGGTACTTCGTGCAATTGGTTCATTTTTTTAAGTACCCCATATTGTGCGAGTACTGGAAAATTTTGCGCTTTAGGAACGCAGCGTTGTGTGCGAAGCGACGTAGTGAAGACTGGAAATTCCGGAACCTTGAAAAGTAGAATGTAAGATTAAATTCAGGTATACCGGGCGATTCCTGGAAATATTTTGCATCTCAAGAACTCGTGCTGTGTAGGACATAGCATACCCTGGAAACTCTGGAAATCCGTTTCTGGAAAAAGTAAAAAAAAAAAAAAAAGTGACGTTATTCAGATCTGTCGCGCAATTTCTAATATTATTGTGCTTCTCAAGAACTCGTGTTGTATGTATTGGTCTGAATGTCCTTTAAACTTCATATCTCGTTCAGGAAGGGTAAAAAATGAGATGTTTCATATATTGTGATTACTGGAGATTGAATACTGAGGCGTCGTGCAGGATATAGTGAAGTGATGCTCTGGAAACTGGAAATCTGGAATAAAAATTAAGATTATCCAGATATCCCACGATTACTGGAAATACGTTGCGTCTTAGGCACTCGTGTAGGACAAAGTGAAGTCTGGAAGTTCTGGAAATCAGTCTGGAGAAGTAGAAAGTGAGGTTATTCCATTAAATTACTGTAAATACTGCGTGATTTGACCTATTCATTGCTATTTGGTACAATTGCCCCGTACCATTAACCACTCTGGGATATTTGTTCTCATTTCACAGCCTCCTCGAAACGTTACACAGGCTAGAAATTACAAAATCGATTCTTTTCATCTCTCTCTTTCTTCTTGTTGCTTATAGAGATTTCATTCATAGTTCTCAGTGCTGTGAATTGTTGTATATTGTAGTGAAACAGTTAAGCACTCATGTAGGACGAAGTAAAGCTCAGAAACTCTGGAAACTGGAAATCTAGCCCTGGAAAATAAAAAAAAAACTCATTCATGTAGGAAAAACTTAGGTCTTAAAGCTCTGGAAACTGGAATCTAGCGCTGGAAAATGAAGAGGATGTTATACAGATAGACCAAGAGACTACTGGAATTTTTTATTTATTTATTTATTTATTTATTTATTTATTTATTTTTTGTGCATGAAGAACAAGTACAGGACTGGAAGGTCTGGAAATCTGCCTCTGGAGAAATAGAAAGTGAGGTTATTCACAAATGCACTGGGATTACTGGAAACACTTTGCGTCTCGGGAACTCGTGTAAGTCAAAGTGAAGTCTGTGAGCTCTGGAAACTGGATATCTATTCCTGGAAAATGAAGAGAAGGTTATTCAGATATGTATATGCGTCGCAAGAACAAGTGTTGGAGGGGAGACTCTGGAAATCTGTTTGGAGAACTAGAAAGTTTAATTATTCCGTTATATTCTACGGTTACTGGGAATATTTTCAGTCTTAAGCACTCGTGTAGAACAATAAAGCTCTGGAATCTGGAAATCGAGCCCTGGAAAAGAAGAAAGAAGGTTATTCAGACATTATATACGATTACTGGAAATATTTCACGTCTTAACCCTTTCACTGCTGTACAGTAATTTCCCATAACTTCCTTCAATGTTTTTCTTACAGTTTTGTACTTCAGTTTCTTAAGTATATAGTTATATAGCTTAGAAAGGACAATATTATATCTCCTTTCCTCCTTTTCTTTCTGTGAGTCTATGTATATTATTTCTTACAGTGGTCTGGAATGGCAACAAAGGAGATTCCAAACCCTGAAACGGGAAATCTATCGGTGAAAAAACGGAAAGGAGCAAGTAACCCCGATAATTATGAATGAGAGAGCACTTTTCCTTGAGCGCACCTGTCGGGAATTAGTGGCAGACATTCATTAAGCGAAGGTTGAGGCCGTGGACGAGGTGAGAATCAGGGGAGGAATTAAAATGTGATTCATATTCCAGTATCTCGTACGTGTCGCGTGAATTAATACCGCGCTGATCCTTCACTTCGCCTCGTGTGCAGTGGAGGTGAGCGTGTGTTTTATGCACCAGCCGGGGATTCATCACTGGTTATTGAATCGTTTTTTAATCCCCGTGATCTGCGATGTGACAGCTTTGATTTATTTTTACCCACCTCTCCCGGATCATACTTTTTTTTGTGGGGGGTTCGAGGTGGGGTTGGTGATGGAGGGTGATGCTAGCGTGGGTTGTGAGGTTTTCATATCCTTTTCTTGTATTCGTTATTCATGTTTCTTCATTTACTTTCATTCCCTATTCGTGTTCCCTTCTCGTCATTACTCTCTCGTCGTATAATTTTCCATCCCCCTTTTCTCCTCTTCTAGAAACGCTGGGTTGTGAGGTTTTGTATCCTTCTCCTTTTATTCATTATTCATCTTTGTCCATTTCCTTCCGTTTGTTCTTTGTTTCCTTCTCACTGTTACACTTCTTTTTTTGGAGGGCAGGAAGGAGGAAAGGAGGAAAGCTGGTGTAGGTTTTGTGTGTTTTAATATTTATTTTTTATTCGTTATTCATCTTTACCCCTTCCTTCCATTCACACTTCCTGTTTTCTTCTCCTTTACTTTCTTTCCCTCTCTTCTTCGTATGTTCTTCCATCCTTCTTTTTCTCCTGCTTTATGTAGTGTGGGTTATAACGTTTTTCTATCCCTTTTCTTTCATTTATTATTGACGTTTCCTTCTTTCCTTCCATTCTCTCCACGTGTTTCCTTCCCATTGTTCCCTCTTCCTTTTTTTTTTTGGGGGGGGGGGTGGTAAAAGGAAGGAAGGAAATTCTAGTGTGAGTTTTGAGGCTTCTGTATTATTTTCCCTATTTATCATGTATGTTTTTTTTCCCTTCTTTCCATTCTCACCTCCTTTTCCCTTCTTTATATTTTCATTTTTACGTATCTTGCTCTTCAGGATCATTCTCTCTCTCTCTCTCTCTCTCTCTCTCTCTCTCTCTCTCTCTCTCTCTCTCTCTCTCTCTCTCTCTCTCTCTCTCTCTCAGGGGAACAAAAACTGATTTGGCTTTTTTTTTCATCCTTTTTTCTTCGTTATTCATCTTTGTCCCTTCTCTTTCATCCTCTCCTGCCCTTATTCTTTCTATCTCTTCGTATCATCTTCCAGTCTCTCTTTCTTCCCATATCGGTTCACTTTTTTTTTTTTTATCGTTTTTATCTCGTTTATCATTCATGCCTACTTTATTCATTCTGTTATCTTTCTATTTTTCCTTCTTTTTTGTGTTTTTCATCTCTTCTTTGTGACTTTTATCTCCTGTTTCTATTATCATCTTATTTCTTTCCTTGTCTTTTCTCTTCTCTTCATATTTTTTTTGTTTTCTTGTCTTTTCTTTTTTTTTATTATGTTCTCTTCTTTTTCTTCGTATATTCTCATGTTCTTTTCTTCGTATTTACTCTTCTCCATCTTTCTCATTCATTTTTTTTTACGTTCTCCATTTTCTTTTTTTCTCCATTTTCCTTTTTCTTTTTTTCCTAGTCCTTTTTTTCTTTCCTTTTTGATGTACTTCCTCTCTTTCTATCTTCTGTCTTTTATTATATTTTTTTTTTTTTTTTCTCTTTCTTCTTACTGTCTCTTATTCTTTTCATATCTTTCGTTTTATTGTTGCTATCTCATTTCATCTTACCTCGTCATTTGTTTTCCTCTATCTTTCCTATTCTTTTCCTTCGTTTTCTCCTCTTCTTCCTTTTTTCTTAATTTTTAAAGAATCTTTCTCTCTCTTCCAATTTCCTTTCATCCTTCCTTTTCCTTTCCTCAATTTTCTCTTCCTCCTCTTCACTTCCTTTCCTTCCTCCTCTTTAGTATGCTGTCCTCTCTTCCTTTAATCCTAGTCCATTTTTTTCTCCTATGTCCTCCTCCTCCTCCTCCTCCTCCTCCTCCTCCTCCTCCTCCTCCTCCTCCTCCTCCTCCTCCTCCTCCTCCTCCTCCCTTGTTTTTTATACGTTACGTCTTCCCATTTTCCCTCATCCTCCCTTTCTCGTTTCCTCTTCATTGCTTCCATTTTCTCTTTCCTGCATTTGTCTTCTTTTTCTTCTTTAGTAGGCTTCCTCCTCCTCCTCCTCTTCTTCCTCTTCCTCTCTTTTTTCTTGTATGAATTTGTGTTTTATCCCTTTATCCCTCTTCCCAAATCAATGTCTCTCTTACTTCTCCTCTTTATCTTCCTTTTCCTCTCTCATATCTTGTCTCTTCATCTTTAGCTTCTTCCTCTTCTCTTTTTCCTATCCTCTCTCTTCCTCTTCGATATTTTCCGTTCCTCTTCAATTTTCTCTGTCTGTTTCTCTTTGTTTCTTTCTCCCCTCTCCTTTTGTATTTCTTATTCTATATCTCCCTCTCTCCTTCTCCCTCCTTCCTTCTCTCTTTCCTCCTTCCTTCCTTCCTTCCTTCTTTCCTTTATCTTCCTCTTCTACATCTCCCTCTCCCTTTCACATATTTCCTCATCTAAATCTCCCTCTTCTCCTCCCTTCTTCCTTCTCCCTCTTTCGTTTCCCCTTCTTTCTCTCTCCTCCCTCCTTCCTTCTATCCTCTACCTCTCCCTCTTTCTCTTCATAAATTGTGCGTTCCTGTCCAACTCAATCTCTTAATAGGGAATGGAGAGAGGGAGAGGGGAGGAAGGAGGGAGATAGGAGGGAAGGAGGGAGAGGAAAGGAGAGAAGGAAGGAGGGAGGGAGAGTGGGGTTGAGAGAGGGAGAGGAGGAGGAGGAGAGAAAGGTTGAGAGATGGAGAGGAGGAGGAGAGAGAAAGGGAAGGAGGGACGAGAGAGGAGAGGGGTTGGAGAGAGAAGGAGATAGGGAGGGAAAGAGATGGAGGAAGGAAGGAGGGAGGAAGTGAAGTTGAGAGAGGGAGAGGAGGAGGAGAGAGGAAGGGGAAGGACGAAAGAGGAGAGGGGTTGGAGAGAGAAGGAGATAGGGAGGGAAAGAGATGGGGGAAAGAAGGAGGGAGGGAGAGAGACTCAAGAGAGGGAGAGAAGGGGGGGAGGAAACAGGGAGGAGAGAGTTGCAGAGAGGCGTTAGAGAGACGAGGATAGAGGGAGGGAAGGAGGAAGAGAAGAGGAAGAGGAGGGAGAGGAGAGAGGCGTGAAGCGGACACCATAAGCTGCTGGTGTATTGGTGTTGCCTTCACTCTAGCATTCTGTTCCTCTTACTCTCCCTCCTCC
>NC_087173.1:18650222-18685222 GCF_035594125.1 Scylla paramamosain
TGTGTGTGTGTGTGTGTGTGTGTGTGTGTGTGTGTGTGTGTGTGCAGTTGTCAGATTTCCCAGTCCATCTCGCTGTCACGTAGGAGAGTAATTAATAAAGGTTCGTGTGTGTGTGTGTGTGTGTATGTGTGTGTGTGTGTGTTTAGTAGAGTGGGTATGAAAGATGCATGATAAAATGGTTAAGTGGAGCAGTAGTAGTGGTGGTGGTTTACCTGTTAAGTTCACGTGTGTGTGTGTGTGTGTGTGTGTGTGTGTGTGTGTGTGTGTGTGTGTGTGTGTGTGGAGGAGTAAATGTCAAGGAAGTATTGTGGATCAGATGTGGAATTCTTTCGTGAGTGTGGATGATGTGTAGGTGTAGATTTTACTCATGTATGTGTGGATGGAATGTGGGAAAGATGTGTGAATGAGTTAGGTGTTAATCTAGTTTGGTGGATCAGATGTGGAGTTCTTTTGTGAGTGTAGAAGACGTGTAGGTGTAGATTTTACCTGTGTGTGTAGGTGGAAAGCAGGACAGGTGTGAAAATAACAGGTGTGTGGATGAGTAAATGCAAGTCAGGTATTATGGATCAAATGTGGAACTAATAAGTGGACGGCAATCGGGTGTAGAGACTTACCTGTGCATGTGTGTGTCTGTGTGTGGATGTGTGTGTGTGTGTGTGTGTGTGTGTGTGTGTGTGTGTGTGTGTGTGGATGTGGGTGGGTGAAAAGCAGGTGGGTGAAAAACAGGTGTGTGGAAGAGTGATTTGATCTAGTTTTGTGGATCAGGTGATTAAACTTACCTGTGTTTGAATGTGTGTGGAAAACAGGTGTGGGAAGACCAAGCGTGTGGATGAGTAAGTGTTATTCAAATATACTAATCAGATGTGGAACTATTTGTGTATAGTAACCAAGTATGTATGTATGTGTGTGTGTATGTGTGTGTGAGAGGCAGAACAGATACGAAAAGAAAAAAAAAAAACATACCAAAAACAAAGCACAAACCAATTTATCATGAGCACAAATGACAAACAGGTAACAGGTACGGAAAACTCAGGTGAGGTGAGGTACGTGGCGTGTGCGTGTGTGTGAGGTGGAACAGACGCAGGTAAGCCAGTGATGGAAGACTGAAAACCTCCTGACGCCTGGTTTTTATTCACTACCACGTTCCACGCCTTGTCCCGACGCATCACTGGGCCGCGGGATGCAAGGGTGAGGGAGGGAGGGAGGGAGAGAGAGAAAGAGAGAGAGAGGGAGCAGGAGGGAGGGAGGGAGAGAGGAAGGAACAGAAGGGGAAGGAGAGAGGAAGGAAACAGGAGGAATGGAGGAGGAAAGAGAACAGAGGGAGGGAGAACGGAAGCAAGAGGGAAGGAAGAAAAAAAAAGAGTAGGATGGAGGAAGAAAGGAAGGAAGAAGGGAGAAATGGAGAAGGTAGAAAGAAAGGGAGCAGAATGGAGAAAGGGAGAAAGAAAGCGGAGGGGAAGGAGGAAGAAAGAAAACGGGAGGAATGGAGGAAGAAAGTGGGCAGGAGGGAGGGAGGAAAAAAGAAAACAGGAGGGGAGGGAGAAAGGGAACAGGAGAAGTGAAGGAAAAAAAGGAAGCAGAGAGAAGGGAGGGTGAAAGAAAGCAGACGAAAAGGAGGGAAAAATTAAAACAGGAGGAATGGAGGAAGAAAGGAAGTGAAAAGGGAGGGAAGGAAAAAGAAAACAGAGGAATGGAAGAAGGGAAGAAGGAACAGAGAGGAGGAAGCAACAAACACTGAGCTGGTGTCGGATTTCGTGCGGCGCGTGAAGTGAACGGATTGAGAAGAAAATGTTCAAGTTCCCGTAAGCAGATGTAGTGGAATCCAACGATATATTCAGACAGACAGACAGACAGACAGACAGCAGACAGACAGGGGTTCGGGACTGTTTGGGTCATGATCTCCTTCAGGCGGGAATCCTCTCTCCTCTCTTTCCTCATTCACTCATATTTCAAAAACCATCGATGTTTAAACGAAAAAATGAAAATAGGAGATTAGAAGAGAAAATAAATGAAAGACGAAAGATATATAGTGGTGATAAATATAGGAAAATGAAAATAGAAAAGAAGAGGGAAAGAAGAAAGAGAAAAAGATGCATGACTGTTGATGTTTGGATTATTTGATGCATGAAGGAAGAAAGGAAAAGATAGTAAGAGACAAGGGCGGGAGTAAAAAGGCAGGTATTTTGATGCTATAGCTTAACTTCGAGTATTTCTTGTTTCCTCCGTCACTCAGTCCACAAGTACAGGTATGAAAGTTTAAGGGAGGGAGGAGGAAATACCGGTATGTACTTTGTTGTTTGAAATTAACTTAGTGTTCATTGTTTCTTCCGCCAATTAACTTGAGTGTTCATTGTGTCTCTGTCAGTCAGTCCACAAGCAAAGGTATCAAAAATTATGGGAGGGGAAGGAAATGCCGGTACTCTGCTGATTGAACTTAACTTTCAGTGTTCATTGTTTCTCTCCTCAGTCAGTCAGTGAGTCAGTCAGTCAGTCAGTCAGTCAGTCAGTCAGTCAGTCAGTCAGTCAGTCAGTCCGGTGATATTTCTCTCGGGTTTTGTTCACGTAAGATGTGTATTAGAATTAACTAAAGCTCGCCCAAATTCAGAAGTGTAAATGGAAGTTGATGAGTGCGTACAGAAAGGCATGAAAAGAGTGTCTTTTTCCTTCTGTAGGTGAAGGAAGCAGGCCAGTGGAACGAAAGGGGATAAAACCAAGTGCCTGCTGAATTGCCTCTCCCCAAAAAAATAGAATAGGTAGAAAAAGAGTAAAGTAGGTCAAAGATTTTTCAAGAGGTAGGCCAGTTCAGTGCCCGAGTGTGTAGCAGCCAGCCACGGCGCCGCTGCCAAACAGGGTGGGAGGGACACCACCTGCGGCGGTGACTCCTACTGCTCCTTGCTTGTACGCCCGCCGCTCACACCCGCCATACCCCACCACGACCCCGCTGTGCGGCTGTCTGTCACTCACGCTCTTAGAGAGAGAGAGAGAGAGAGAGAGAGAGAGAGAGAGAGAGAGAGAGAGAGAGAGAGAGAGAGAGAGATGGAGAGGGAGGGAGGGAGAGAGAGGGAGGAGGAGGGAGGAAGAGAGAGGGAAGGGGAGGAGAGAGAGAGAGAGAGAGAGAGAGAGAGAGAGAGAGAGAGAGAGAGAGAGAGAGAGAGAGAGAGAGAGAGAGGTCATGTAAATAACATCGTATGGGCTTCAAAATTGAATAAAACTGACAAGAATGAGGAATGCATGCAGTCAGTGCAGCGACTGAAGGAGGCTGACAGGAAAGAACAGGCTGTGGTGGCGTGCGTGCGTGGTGAAATGCTTAGTACAAGTAACCACCCTGCACCACGCCTCCCTGCCCTCAGTCCCGAAATGCTGGCCCCTCCACTCAGGGCAGGGGCGCCAGCGTAGAGGCAGCCTCCCCCCGGTGGCCAGGAAGGCTCTGTTGTAGAGGCGCCGCATGACGCGGCCGTCCAGGCGGGTGTAGGTGAGTTGTAGCTGCAGGAACACCCGGGAGTCCCGCGGCTCGCTGAGGCGGCGCGCGGCCCCCATGCTCTCGGCGTCCACCCTCACGTGCAGGAGCAAGGTCGTGGCCTCGCTTAGAGCAGCCATCCTGAAGGTCGCGTCGCGGCCCATGACAGACTGACCCGTCCCGGCACACGACACGCCCGCCACGTGCAGACCTGGCGAGGTGATGATCTGCATGGAGGCGTGCACGCCCCAGGGCACCAGCTCACGGAGCCGCAAACACCTGGCCATGCTGGCGGGAGAAGACACCCGGCGGAACGTTCCGCCGCCGCGCTGGATCTGCCGCACCAGGCCGGGCCACAGGTCAGGCAGCGGCAGAGCCTGGTCGGCTGGCGCCACACTGATGTACTCCAGGGGCACGCAGCGCGCCACACGGCCCAGTGCCACCAGCGTGGTGCTCTCCAGGGTGCAGCTGGACTGCCGTACGAACACCATTCTGCCGCCGTGGCAGGACAGGATCTGCGCCACCTGCCCCAGGGCGTTGTCCAGGGCCAAGTGTCCCTTGAGGCCTTCGGAGTAACGCTCGAGCGTCAGACTGGCCTGCCGGTACTGCCCTGCGCAGCCCTCGGCGGGTATGACCACATCCACGTCCATGGCGGGCCGCGCCTCCCTTACCCACTTGTCGATGAGGGCGCGGCACGTCCTCGCTAGCGGGGTGTCCAGCAGGAACACCAGGCGGGGCTTGGCGTCTACCTCGGTCACCAGCCACTCCTCGTCAGGCGGCGCCGCCTCGGTCTGCCTCGCCTCCTCCTCAGGCAGGCTGAAGGTGGCCTGGCAGATGTTGCACTCCACAATGCCTCCCGCGTCGCCCGTCGCCCAGAACTTGTTGGACACAGTGTTGCATCTCGGGTTAGGGCAGGTGGCAGCTCTGCGCCGGGTAGCCTCGTACCCGCCACCTCCCTCGCCCGCGGGGCAGAGCGAGGCGCACATCGCGCCCTCTTGAGCTGAGAAGAATAATCCAGACCCCGCCTCCTTGACGCCCAGCTTGGAGGAGCGACAGACCTGGAAGACCTCCTTTGAGTAGCGCGGCTTCTTGGCTGCCCCCCAGATGGGACACGCGTGCCACAAGACTCTGAGCAACCCTAGGAAGTCAAAAAAGAAGAAAAGTGAGCCCAGCAGGTTGCCTTGCAGCACGTTTTCGCACTGCGAGAGGAGCTCCGCCACTACCAGGCACAGGAAGGTGTTCACGTTGGAGCCCGAGACGCACTTGAACTCTGACACCCTGTGGTACAGCTTGCCCCTGATGCAGCGCTGGCAGCACCAGCAGTGGGAGGCGTCGGGGGGCCGCAGCACGCCACAGGGGACGCACCACTCCCACAGCACGGCCTCGTCTGGCCGTTCCTCTGCGTCCGTCGCCCGCACCGCCTGCTCTTCCGCCAGAACGAACCGGCACAGCGCCGCCAGCGACGCCACGCACAGCGCCAGGTAGTACAGAGGCTCCAGGGCGAGGCTCGCATCCAGCTGGTACGCCGCCATCACGCGGCTCCAGTGCGTAAGGGCGCGCCAGGCCGTGTAGCCCGCCAGCAGCAGCAGCATGCCGCAGCGCACCACCGGCAGAACCCACCGCGCCCTCGTGCCCTGGGAAGTGCTGCCGTGCAGGCCAAACACTTCCTCTCGCCCACGGGCGGCTCTTCTCGTGCTCATCTTGCTTGCTTCCTCTTATCAAGGTGGAAGTAATACAAAGCCTGACTTATCCTTAGACCCACACCAATGTCCTCTGGGGCCTTGCCTCGCGCCGCCTTGCTAAGCAGGGTTCAATCAAAGGATTCATCGCCTCATCAACTCTCCTTCAACTGTCTGTCTTCAAACCCTCACTCACCGCGCCAGTGTTACATCTCTTGTTATTTCCTGCGGTTATTTCCATATCTGTTTTTTCTCTGACCTTGTCAACTCCATGCCATCCCTCCCACGACCTCGCTGCTCAAGACTTTACTCTCACCTCTGTAAGTACATACATAGATAGATGGATAGATAGATGGAGAGATGGAAAGATAGAGAGATAGACTAGTTACTGGTTGAGAGAGAGAGAGAGAGAGAGAGAGAGAGAGAGAGAGAGAGAGAGAGAGAGAGAGAGAGAGAGAGAGAGAGAGAGAGAGGCCCGACTATAGGTCGTACGTACTATTAGTGTCGTGGCTTTTTCAGGTGGATCTTCTGCCCTTCCTCCTCATTCACTCGTATTCCAAACACATCAATGTCTAAGTAGAAAAAGAAGATGGGAATTAGGAAGGAAAAGTAATGAAAGACAGAAAAATATTATAGTAATAATAAATACGAAACAATGAGAGAAAAGACGAAGAACAGAGAGAAATAAATGAAAAAAGATGGATGAAGAAAAGAGAAAATATTAGGAGAGAAAAAAAAAACGAAACACGGAAAGAATATAAGAGTGATGATTACAAGAGAATGAAAAAGAGAAAATGAAGACCAGAGAAATGAAATGAAATGTAAGCACATCACAAACATAAGAAAAGGAAGAGAGAAGATTAGGAGGGAAAAGAGATGAAAGAGAAAAAGAGAGTTGATGAATGGGATATAATGAAAGAGAAGACCGCGAGAATAGAGAGAAATGAATTAAAGGCAATGCAAAATTACGAACCTAACATAACCTGTTCTAACTTAAACTAACCTAACGTAACCAACTTAACCTAACCTCGCCAAACCTAATCAAACATAACTTTAACTGAACCTAACGTAACTTAACCTAACCAAAACTAACTTAGACTTAACTAACCTAAACCAAATGAACTAACCTAACTGAACGTAACTGAACTTAACCGAACCGAACCAAACCAAACCAAACCAACCCAATCCAACTCGAACCAAACCCAAGCCAATCCGAACCACACCACACCACACCGCACCACCACACCACACCACACCACACCATCCCTGTCTCTTACTAGGAATACAACAAACAAACACATGAGGAAGAACTAAACACACACACACACACACACACACACACACACACACAGAGAAAGAGGACGTGTTCTCCAGCGCGTTTCGACTGAACCTCACACACGATCTTTTTTTTAGAACCTGAACCCAAACTTAATTAAGGTTCTGCTCTCACCACTGCTTCACAACACTCCGGGGCAAATAGAATTACCCCTCAGCCGCGGCAGGAGGAGGGGGAGGAGGAGGAGCCGAGAGAAGTGGAGGTGGATAAAGAAGAGAATGTGGAGGAAGATGAAGAAGGAGCTGGATGGAGTGATGGAAGGTGATGTGGAAGAGAAAAAGGAGGCGAAGGAGGAGGAGGAGGAGGAGGAAGATGAATAGAGAAGAGGGGATGTCGTAGAGTGTGAATGGAAAGGTTGAAAGTACAAAGGAGGAAGCGGAGGAGGAGGAGTAGGAGGAGAGAAGAAAAAGAGCTGCAAGAGGAGTATGAAAGAAAGGCATGAAAAGTAAAGGAGAGAACAAAGAAAGAGAAAGAAGAAGAAAAGAAGTAGAAGAAGAAAAGGAAAACAAGATGTCGGACACTAGAAGAGGTTGTATTAGGTCACGAAGAATTAAATAAGGGAATGAAAAAAAAAAAAAAACGTCACGCTATTTGAGCTTGGAAAGGCCAGGGAACAGATTACATAGGTGGAATGATGAGGTTTGAGTTGTTATGAGTGGAATGAGTTAAAACATAAAGGAATGGAGAGTGGAGTGGAGTGGAAGGCAGGGGAGGAGAGGAATGGAAAGAAGCTAAGGTAATGGAGGTATTTAAGTGGAGTGTGTGGAAGGTGAAATGTTTGGGTGGAAGGTGGTGTGTGTGTGTGTGTGTGTGTGTGTGTGTGTGTGTGTGTGTGTGTGTGTGTGTGTGTGTGTGTGTGTGTGTTCATCTCCACTTTTCTTCACTTTCTCCATTTCCATAATTCTTCTTCCTTCTCTCTTTCTCCTCTTTCTCCTCCTCCTCCTCCTCCTCCTCCTCCTCCTCCTCCTCCTCCTCCTCCTCCTCCTCCTCCTCCTCCTCCTCCTCCTCCTCCTCTTTCTTCTTCTCCTCCTTTTTCTCCTCCTCCTTTTCACAACTCTTCTTCAGTAAATCCACTCTGGCACTCATTTCCTCAACTTCATACCTTCCTCCTCCTCCTCCTCCTCCTCCTCCTCCTCCTTCTCCTCCTCCTCCTCCTCCTCCTTCTCCTTCTCCTCCTCCTCATTCACCACACACCTCTCATCTCAATAATCCTCTTCCTCACATTTAACTCAACTTCACCGTCTCACTCCTCCTCCTCCTCCTCCTCCTCCTCCTCCTCCTCCTCCTCCTTGCACCTTCCATCAGGCGACAAAAGGAGGTAGTCAGGTGTAAAAAGATATGACCCAGAAGGTGTGCCAAGTCTCTCTCACGGTGACGAAAATTAAACTCCAATATCTCCTTTTTTAACGGAACACCAAATCACCGATGGTCGAAATTCTGAAAAAAAAAAAGAAGAAAGAAAAAAGAGAAAAAAGAAAAAAAGAAAAGAAAAAGAAAAGAGAAAGGTAAAAAAAGGAAAGAATGAGGTAGGAATTTTTCTGTTTGTCTCTCTCTCTCTCTCTCTCTCTCTCTCTCTCTCTCTCTCTCTCTCTCTCTCTCTCTCTCTCTCTCTCTCTCTCTCTCTCTCTCTCTGGTGTGACGGAAGGAAAAGGATGCAAGGCAGATAAGAATGGAAAAAAAGGAAGAAATGATAGAGAGGGAAACGAAATGAAAGGGAAAAATAGATGAGAAGACGAACAGCAAAGAATTGAGATTATATGAATGCAGGATATGGAAGATAAACAGGAGATAAACAGAAAGAGAAAGACTGAACAAAAAAAAACAACAACAACAACAACAGTAGCATTATCAACATTAACAACAACAACAATAATAACAAAACTAACAAAATCATCAACAACATCAACAACAACAGCAACAACAACAACAACAACAACAACAACAACAACAACAACAACAACAACAACAAGGAATGAGAAACTATAAAACAAAGGAGAGAAACAAGAGGAGAAAGATTGCGAGAGGAAATTGATAAAATAAGATTAAGGAAAGAATAAAAGGAAAAGAGATAGAGAGCAGATGTTACGAATGGAGGAATAGAGAAAGATAGAAAAGCAGAATGAGAAGAAAAAAAGGAAGGGAAGAAGGGAAAGGAGGATGAGGAGAGAATAGAAAGACCAAAATACGAGGAAGAGAAGAAGAAATCCGAGATGAAAACGGAAAAAAGAAAGAAGGAAGGAAGGAAAGAAAAATGAAAGAGGAGGCGGAGGAACTCAAAAGGGAAACGAGAAAAGAGAAATGCTAGGAATACGAAGAAAAGGAGAGAGAGAGAGAGAGAGAGAGAGAGAGAGAGAGAGAGAGAGAGAGAGAGAGAGAGAGAGAGAGAGAGATGGAAGGAAAGAAATAAAAATACATAAGAGAGAGAGAAAGAGAGGGGAAGTCACTGAAGGAGAGAAAGATAAGAAAGAAAGAGGGAAGAAAGAGAAAACGAAAAAGATAGAAACAGTGAGAGAATTGAAAAGATGGACTGGATAAGGAGAGAGAGAGAGAGAGAGAGAGAGAGAGAGAGAGAGAGAGAGAGAGAGAGAGAGAGAGAGAGAGAGAGAGAGAGAGAGAGAAACTTATTACTAAATTATGACAAAAATAATTATAAAGTATTGCTAATTTATGAATTTTATTTTATTTCCTTTCCTTTTCCTTTTACTTTCGTTTTCTTTGCCTTCCCGTTTTCATTGCAAGAAGCCAACGGTCACTCTTCTATCAGCCGTTGGTGTGTGTGTGTGTGTGTGTGTGTGTGTGTGTGTGTGTGTGTGTGTGTGTGTGTGTGTGTGTGTGTGTGTGTGTGTGTGTCGCTAAGGAATGTTCACGAATGAATAGAAATTTCTGCACTGTTACTAGCAAACAAAAAAAAATAAATAAATAAATAAAATAATAAAGAAAATGAATAAATAAATAAAATAAATAAATAAACAAGATGAAATTAAGCAAAATTAATAGATCAAAAAATAAAAGACTAGCAATATATAGGAAATAAAAAAAAACAGCCTTTTCTTTCCTGTTTTATTTATTTTTTTTTATGCACTAACTGTTCTTGCGGTATTGAGGCTTCCCGCTCCTGGTGAAGTGGTGGTGGTGGTGGTGGTGGTGGTGGTGGAGAGGAAATTAGTTTAAGGCTAAGCTGGCCAACACTACGCTAATGGTTGTATTATTATTATTATTATTATTATTATTATTATTATCATTATTATTATTATTATTATTATTATTATTATGTGTTATGTTGTTGTTATTGTTGGTTTATTATTATTATTATTATTAGTAGTAGTAGTAGTAGTAGTAGTAGTAGTAGTTGTAGTCGTAGTAGTTTGATAATATTATTAGAACATTTATGAAAACTTACTAATGTTGCTTCCGCTTTTAGCATTATTATTATTATTATTATTATTATTATTATTATTATTATTATTTTTATTACTATTATTATTATTATTATTATTATTATTATTATTATTATTATTATTATTATTATTATTATTATTATTGTTGTTGTCGGTATCGTTGTTGTCATTGTTTCCATTGTTTGTGTTATGAGTAGTAAATTAATACCAGTAAACTAGTTATATCAGCAACAGGGAGTGGTCAGCGTCTGGGATCCCCTCGCCCGCTCTCTCTCTCTCTCTCTCTCTCTCTCTCTCTCTCTCTCTCTCTCTCTCTCTCTCTCTCTCTCTCTCTCTCTCTCTAACACTCGTCTTCCAGAAAGCTCCTCCTCTTGTGGCAGTCTACCAGCTCCTCCTCCTCCTCCTCCTCCTCCTCCTCCTCCTCCTCCTCCTCCTCCTCCTCCTCCTCCTCCTCCTCCTCCTCCTCTTCCCTACCTTCCTAGTTTTCCCGCCTTTTCCTTGTCATCCGGAACCAAACTGGATAACCTTCCCTTCCACTTCCTTCCACTTCTCCTCTCCCTGCATTTCTAGTCTTCTTCCTGCTCCTCCTCCTGCTCCTCCAGTCGCCTTCTTACAATCCAGCTTCCCTCTCACTCGTCCTTTACCCTCCTCCTCCTCCTCCTCCTCCTCCTCCTCTTGCTCTTGTTTGACGTGGAATGAAAAATTTACGAGGTTCATGTTTCAATTTAGTAGCAACTGGGAAATGAAATGAAGTCCGGCTGTCAGTTTGCCAATGAGATATGCGAGGAAGGTTTTTGCGTTATTTGTTGCTCATATTTTTCAACCTGCGACCTTATGGCTGTTGCGCTCCCGCCTGCTGATGAAGAGGAGGCGTGGGAGTTAAGGGAGTGTGTGTGCGTGTGTGTGTGTGTGTCTGTGTTTGTTTGTGTTCTCTTGCGTTGCCTGGTAAGTACTGTGTTGTGTGGAATGTTGGAGAGTGGAGGGGTATTGTGTGTGTATGTGTGTGTGTGTGTGTGTGTTTGTGTTGTTTATTTATTTATTTTTTATCTATTTTTTTTCTGTCTTTTAACTTTGATATGAACTGTTGTGATGATGACTTGTTGTTTGTTGTTTACGTGCTCATTGTTATTTTTATTTTATTTGTTTATTTGTTTAGTTGTTGTTACTGCTGCTGTTGCTACTACTTCTGATGCTACCGCTACTACTACTACTACTACTACTACTACTACTACTACTACTACTACTACTGCTACAAATACCACCATTATTACTACTACTACTACCACCATCACTACTACTACCATTATTGTTACTACCATTACTACTACTACTACTACTACTACTACTACTACTACTACTACTACTACTACTACTACCCTTACAACTACTACTACGACCACCACCACTAACACGACCACTACACACACACATACACACATACATACACACACACAGTACACGCTGCGTTGTCTTAACCATCAACAACAGTTTAAAGTCACAAGCAAAACAACACTTGACTCTTTCATTGACTCTGTTTGTCGAATCATTTTTTCCCACCAAACAATTTCTCTCTCCCTTTTTCAGCACAAAAGCACAAAAGTAGGTGCTAAAGAACATTAAATCGTTGAGACAGATTTAATTACAAGCTCACCTCTCCCCAAAAAAAAGATAAAAAAAAGTTCAATCGTATTCTCTCTCTCTCTCTCTCTCTCTCTCTCTCTCTCTCTCTCTCTCTCTCTCTCTCTCTCTCTCTCTCTCTCTCTCTCTCTCTCTCTCTCTCTCTCTCTCTCTCTCTCTCTAGCGGTACTTGATATGCATTCCCGGAATAGGATAATGCTGGCTGGTCTGCTGTGAAATGTGGTGGTGGTAGTGCTGGTGGTGGTGCTGTGGCTGTGGTGTTCTAAACTGATGTATTTTGCTGTTATGAATGTTAGTTGAGGATACTTTTTTTTTTGTCGATGTTTGTTGTTGCTGGTGGTGGTGGTGGTGGTGGTGGTAGTGTGTGTGTGTGTGTGTGTGTGTGTGTGTGTGTGTGTGTGTGTTCTTCAAAGTCCTTTAATAATAGTAGCTTAACAGGGTTTGTCTTCTTCCTAATTAAGGTGTGTGTGTGTGTGTGTGTGTGTGTGTGTGTGTGTGTGTGTGTGTGTGTGTGTGTGTGTGTGTGTGTGTGTGTGTGATGGGGTCTGGTTCATTTGACGTTGTTGTTGTGGTTGTTATTGTTATTGTTGTTGTTGTTGTTGTTGTTGTTGTTGTTGTTGTTGTTGTTGTTGTTGATGCATTTTTTGTTGTTGACACTGCTGGAATAACATGAACTCTCTCTCTCTCTCTCTCTCTCTCTCTCTCTCTCTCTCTCTCTCTCTCTCTCTCTCTCTCTCTGTGTGTGTGTGTGTGTGTGTGTGTGTGTGTGTGTGTGTGTGTGTGTGTGTGTGTGTGTGTGTGTGTGTGTGTGTGTGTGTGTGTGTGTTGCATTCCTGTCACCGGTAAACCAAGACAGAACAACACAATAATAACGAATAATGTGCCCAGCTAGTGTTGTGTTGCCTGTAGTGTTGCGTTCAGTGTTGCGTGTAGTGTAGTGTTGCGTTCAGTGTTGCGTGTAATGTTGCTGTAGTGTTGCTTGTAGTGTTGCGTGCAGTGTTTCGTGTAGTGTTTCTGTAGTGTTGGTGTAGTGTGCGTGTAGTGTTCCCAGTAGTGTTGCGTGCAGTGTTGCGTGTACTGTTGTGTTGGTCCAGGAGCAAAACATGTAATTAATTAGACAAAGTTGATTTTATTTATATGTTTATTTATCTATTTTATTTAGTTTTCTTTCATCTTATTTCCTTATTTCTTATTTATTTATTTTTTTTATTTATTTATGCCTGAAGGAGACCAGCCAAAGGGTTAAATAGGGAAATCAAGGCTCTATTTATAGGGAAATAAAGGTCTCTATTTGGCCTATCCGTGGGGAACTTATTAAAAACTTTTATTGCATTTTATTAAAGAGAACAGTAGAGATATGTATGAAAGATGTATTGTCTTAGATGTAGTAGTAGTAATGGTGGTTGTAGTGATAGTAGTAGTAGTAGTAGTAGTAGTGATTTCTTGACTGAATGACTCACAGAAGCATAGGTTAATTCAAATGAAACAAACAAGTGAAAAAAAAAGTAAAAAGCAAAAAAATAAATAAATAAATAAACCTATAAAGGAACTCAGCAACACTACACTAAGGAACATCAACCTAAGCAACACTAACCTAACCAACACTAACCAAACCAAAACTAACCTAATCAAAACTAACCTAACCCAACCCAACACTAACCTAACCAACACTAACCTAACCCAACCCAACACTAACCAAACCAACACTAACCTAACCCAACCCCAACACTAATCAAACCAACACTAACCTAACCTAACTTAACCTAACCTAACCTAACCTAACCTAACCTAACCTAACCTAACCCAACCCAACACTAACCAAACCAACACTAACCTAACCTAACTTAACCTAACCAACACTAACCTAACCTAACCTAACCTAACTTAACCTAACCAACACCAACCTAACCTAACCTAACCTAACCTAAGCTAATCTCTCCACCACAACCACTACTACCTTGCCTGAACGTTGCAACACAGCAACACAAATTTACTCAGTGCTGTATTACTCCCTTGACCAGTAACACACACACACACACACACACACACACACACACACACACACACACACACACACACGAAGCCTTTGGTCAACTGAAACTCTGAAACCACAATTCCTTCCCAGGATAACCCGAGAGCCTTGACTAATGAGAGAGAGAGAGAGAGAGAGAGAGAGAGAGAGAGAGAGAGAGAGAGAGAGAGAGAGAGAGAGAGAGAGAGAGAGAGAGAGAGAATATAAAGCTGAAAAAGAAGGAAAAAACAATTGACAGGATAAGCAAAAAGTGGATGAAGGAAAAATGCAGAGAGAGAGAGAGAGAGAGAGAGAGAGAGAGAGAGAGAGAGAGAGAGAGAGAGAGAGAGAGAGAGAGAGAGAGAAAGGAACAACACGGACAAAAAGAAAAGGGAAAGCGAGATAAACAAAGAGAGAAAGATAGAAACAGGATAACGAAAAATCGAATCAAACATACAGAGACAAAAACAAAGAAACAAAGAATAAAGTAGTGAAAAAAGAGAAACTGAGGGAAAGTGAGAAAACAGAGAGAGAAACAGGAAAAAAAAGGAAAAGCAAAATCAGAGAGAGAGAAAGATATACACATACAAACAGTCAGACAGACAGACAGACAGAAAGACAACTGTATCCACGCCCTCTAGTTACCTGAAGGCGATCTCACCTGACGAAGGATTGCAGGTGACGAGAGAGAGAGAGAGAGAGAGAGAGAGAGAGAGAGAGAGAGAGAGAGAGAGAGAGAGAGAGAGAGAGAGAGAGAGAGAGAGAGAGAGAGAGAGAGAGAGAGAGAGAGCCACATGTTCTTTAAAAGCTCTCAAGCGATCATTTCATTTCCCTTTTCCCCTCCCGTGTTGTTTCCTGTAATTAATAAAAGCCTGCTTGTTTTTCTCTTTTTATCCTTTTGTAGTTCCGTGTGTTTTTTTTTTTTTGTTGTTCTTTTCCCGCTGCACGTTTACTGCATTGTAATCGCCCCTGTGTGTGTGTGTGTGTGTGTGTGTGTGTGTGTGTGTGTGTGTGTGTGTGTGTGTGTGTGTGTGTGTGTGTGTGTGTGTGTGTGTATCGTAAAACAGGAATAGCAAATATCAAAGCGTCACATGATTTTGTTTTCCTTTTCTTAATTTATTCAATGATTTCAGAAACTTCCGAACTGACTGACTGACTGACTGACTGACTGACTGACTGACTGACTGACTGACTGATTGATATATCGACGTCTTAGTTGACGGATGAGGTTCGTCGAATCGTTAATATATGCAATGGAGGGAAGGCAGGTATTGGAGGGAAGGCTAGAGAGGGAGGAGACGGAGGGATACGAAGGAAGGAATGGAGGAAAGGGAGGGAAGGAGAGAAGGAAGGAAAGGCAGGAATATAGGGAATGAAGGAAGGGAGGGAGGGAAGGAAAGGAAGAAAGGAAGGGAGAAATGAAGGAAGGGAGAGAAGAAAGGGAGGGAGGGAAGAAAGGGAAGAAGAGGTAGGGAAAGAAAGAATGGGGGGAAGAGGAAGGGATAAGACAATAAATGTGTGGACAAAGTAGATTTGTAATGAAATAGAGAGAGAGAGAGAGAGAGAGAGAGAGAGAGAGAGAGAGAGAGAGAGAGAGAGAGAGAGAGAGAGAGAGGGGGGGGCGCGGTGCCGGTAGTAATAGGAGCAGGAGGAGGCAGAGGGGGGAGGAGGTGGAGGAGGAGTAAACAGGAACATTAAGAAAATAAGGAAGAAGAGGAGGAGGAGGAAGGAGGAGTAATTAGAGGAGGAAGATGACGAAGAAGAGGAGGAGGAGGAGGAGGAGGAGGAGGAGGAGGAGGAGGGAAAGGAGGAGGTCGTTCTGGATGTATATGCAAATGAGTTTATAGTCAATACTGCTCCCCGTCCTGTGTGTGTGTGTGTGTGTGTGTGTGTGTGTGTGTGTGTGTGTGTGTTATGGTTTGTCTTGTCATATATTTATTAATGTCTCTTTGTCTTTTTTATTTTTATTTATTTATTTATTGATAGATTGATTGATTTTTTGTCTTAATTTGCTTGTCTTGTTTGCTTCTGTCTGTCTTTTTTTTCTTTTTCTGTCTGTCTGTGTCTGTGTCTGTCTGTCTGTCTGTCTGTCTGTTTGTTTTCTGTTAATTTGTCTCCTTCAATCTTTTTTTCTTTTTTTTTGCTTTTGTATCTGTTATTCTTTACTTTTTATTATCGAGTCACACACACACACACACACACACACACACACACACACACACACACACACACACACACACACACACACACACACACACCATTTCCTCTTTATTAGTCGTAAAATTTTGATGAATATGAGTTTGGGTGAATTTGGCTAAATTGGTCATTAGCGTTTACACATAATGAGTCAAATCCCACGCGCCTTCCATGCATGCGGGGGGGAAGGGGAGCCTGAGGGAAGGGGGGAAGGGGAGAGGGGAAGGGAAAGGGGGAAACGAGGGGACGATGATTATAATGATGATAGTGTCGACGAGAAAGGTAAATGTGTGTGTGTGTGTGTGTGTGTGTGTGTGTGTGTGTGATGTTTTGCTCCTCTATTTATTCCTCGTTGTCTGTCTGTCTTTGGTCCAGCTTGTTTTTGTCCTTGCCTGGATCTCTCTCTGTCCACTTAAATCCTTGTCTGTCTATTGTCATCACTTAATCTTGTATTTTTCGCTATGTTCACCTCTCTCTTTTATCTCTTTTATCCTGTCTGTTTATATCCGTCTGTTCTCGTCTTATCTTCCCCGTCTGTATGTCTGTCTGTCTGTACTTTTTAATCTGTACTTTTTAATCGCTGTCCTTGCCCCCGTTTGTCAGTCCGTCTTGTCTTTCCTGTCTATTTACCCCTGTCTTTATCCCTGTCTGTCTCTCTGTTTGGTTGTCACTTTTTATTTTGGTTCCTGTCTCTATCTGTCTATCCTTATATGGTTCTTCCTGTTTACTTATCTGTTAGTTTATCTTTATCATTTTGTATCTGTGTATCTCTGTATGTCTGCTTTTATCCCTGCCTGCTTCCCCTGTCTTTCCCTGTCTCTTTTTTCCTGTCTCTCTGCTTGTTTCCGTAGTAGGGCGGGGGTTGGAGGGGGCGATGGAGGAGGGAGAGAAATTAGGGCAATACAAAATAATGAAAACGAACAATTTGCTTTGAAGAAATGGTACTTGATAAAGCAACGAAGGGTGTGTGTGTGTGTGTGTGTGTGTGTGTGTGTGTGTGTGTGTGTGTGTGTGTGTGTGTCGTGAAGGGAAGTGTTCATTATTAACCCATGAATTATTAAAAAAAAGAGGTACAACAGCTGTTTATTTATTTATTTTTTTCTGGCCAGTCATTTTTAAAGTTGCATTTTGAGTAGACACGCTTTTATGATATTTCCCCCTTTTCATGTATCATTTTTTTCATTTATTTTCGTTGCTATTGTGCATCTTTTTTTTCTTCTTCTTTTGTTACATTTTTTTTTTCATTCTCATCCCCCTTCTTTTATCGTTGGTGTTGTTATTGTACTCGTCTTCTTTTGTAGTATAAATTTTCCTTCCTCTGTATATAACATTTTTTCTGCGAGTTGCACTTTTTCTATCGGGAAGAAAGAAAACGAGAGCGTGGAGGAGGAGAAGAAAAAGAGCTTCCTTGATACCGTTCGTGAGGCGAGAGAGAAATGGAAAGCCCAAAGATTTTAAACAAAACACACTTTTCTTCTTTGCCTTCCACCACCTTCCCCCTCCCTCTCCTCCTCCTCCTCCTACTTCTCCTCCTCCTCGTCCTCCTCCTCCTCCTCCTCCTCCTCCTCCTCAGCAAATACCGAAGCTTCCCGGCGCTGTGCTAACAAGAGACGCGGTAAGACAGGCGCCACTTAATCTGGGGCGCGTGGTTGAGAGCTGCTGACGAAGGAGGCGATGAAGGAGGATGGTTAATGTGTGATGAGAGAGAGAGAGAGAGAGAGAGAGAGAGAGAGAGAGAGAGAGAGAGAGAGATAGTGTGTACGTGTGTGTGTGTGTGTGTGTGTGTGTGTGTGTGTGTGACGAGCTTTCCCCCTCCTCCTCTCTCCCACCCGGTACTCCTCCCCGACAAATTGGACTCTGTTTGTGGAATGAAATTGTTTTGTTTTTCGGAAACGTTATTGGAAGAATATGGAAAAGCGCAGGTAGGAGATCCACGGTGGTTCCTGTTTCACGTGGGCTGTTGCTATTGCTGTTGCTGTTTTTTTTTTCTCTCTCTCTCTCTCTCTATCCCTTTTATTCTCTTCATAAACTCCCTACGTGAAGTAACTCCAATGTTCTGAGTGTAGTGTTTCATGTTATTCTTCCGTCATGCATTGCGCCGCTGCCATGACCCGTGTTCTGCCGTGTTGCATGATTGGGATATGTTTGGACACGCCTGGACACGTAAACACACGTACGCACACCCCGCTAGCTCCGTGTGTGTGTGTGTGTGTGTGTGTGTGTGTGTGTGTGTGTGTGTGTGTGTGTGTGTGTGTGGAGGTTTTGCGCTATTAATGTGTCAAAAATTGCTCTAAAAAGATAAGGACTGCCGCCTCGTGTCGCGTTTGGTCTCTCCACTGCGGTGCTTCATGCGTTTTTCCTCGTTCGTTTTCCCCGGCGGTGTTGGTGGTAGTGGCGTGTGTTGCGGGTTATGGCTGCTTTTTGCTCCGAGTTTATTCTAGCCAGTGCTATTGCTGCTGGTGCTACTAGTGTTAATTCCACGGTTACTACTGCTACTGCTACTACTGCTACTGCTACTACTACTACTACTACTACTATTGTTGCTACTGTTACTACTGTTGCTACCACTACAACTAATAATAATAACAGCAACAACAACAATAACAATAATAATAATAATAATAATAATAATAATAATAATAATAATGATAATAATAGCACTCATTCTACGATTACTACTACTACTTCTACTACTACTACTACTACTATTACTACTACTACTACTACTACTACTACTACTACTACTACTAAGCAACAACAAACTACTACTGCTGCTATTGCTAAACAACAACAACAACAACAACAATGAAAAACAACACCATCTCCACCACCACCACTACTATTACTACTACTATTACTACTACTGCAACCACCACAACCACCACAACCACCGCCGCCGCCGCCGCCTCCGCCGCCGCCAGCGTGTCTCGTAACTTTTGGGGTCGCGCGGCGTGTTGTGTTCAAGTTGGAGGGAATTGTTAAGCAACTCGTGCATGTTAGTCAAGAGTTTTGCTGTAATTATTCATCAGGTGTTTGCTTTGATTCTGGAAAACACACACACACACACACACACACACACACACACACACACACACACACACAGAGAGAGAGAGAGAGAGAGAGAGAGAGAGAGAGAGAGAGAGAGAGAGAGAGAGAGAGAAAGAGTAAATAATCGTACCTCACTTCTATTAACTTTTCTCATGAGTGTTCCTTTTTTTTCATATTTTTTTATTTTATTTATTTTTTTTTGCCTTTCCAATCTCTCATATCCCCTTGTCCACTGTACACTCTCTCTCTCTCTCTCTCTCTCTCTCTCTCTCTCTCTCTCTCTCTCTCTCTCTCTCTCTCTCTCTCTCTCTCTCTCTCTCTCTCTCTCTCTCTCTCTCTCTCTCTCAGCATCTATTTTATCTTCCCGCCGTAAACCGCTTTGCTCTTTACTGAAACAGGACGAGGCATTAACTTTTTGAAAATATTGCGCATACGTATTAAGGCTTTTTTTTTTGGAGAGAGAGAGAGAGAGAGAGAGAGAGAGAGAGAGAGAGAGAGAGAGAGAGAGAGAGAGAGAGAGAGAGAGAGAGGGGAGTTTCTTATATACATTGGCAAATCCTTTTATACTTAGATGCCAAAAAATCTCCTCACTGTTTATGGTATGCAATTTTTTTTTTTTTTTTTTTTTTTGAGTTTAATTTTTCACGGCTTTCAGTAAATCACGGGTATGTAAAGTGTAGCATTACGTTTTGTGTGTCTCTGTGACGCAGGAGGCTGGAAAAGGCGTGATTTAGAGCCAAAGTTGTGCAGGTGTGTGTGCGTCAGAGAGAGAGAGAGAGAGAGAGAGAGAGAGAGAGAGAGAGAGAGAGAGAGAGAGAGAGAGAGAGAGAGTTGTATTCATTCATTCATTCATTTGATCCACCACAACCACAGGGTCAGAGAGAGAGAGAGAGAGAGAGAGAGAGAGAGAGAGAGAGAGAGAGAGAGAGAGAGAGAGAGAGAGAGAATTATTGACTCACAAACTAACTGACAGATTTCAAACACCACAACAACCAAGTACTAGAGAGAGAGAGAGAGAGAGAGAGAGAGAGAGAGAGAGAGAGAGAGAGAGAGAGAGAGAGGCGGGGAGGGCCAGGCTACGCGAGAGAGCCATCCAGCCAGCCAACCTACGCTACACTACGTACGCTACACCACACCATAAAAAACGGGAATAATATTTTGCTGTGACGAAGGCTGCGGGAGGGAAGCTGGCGAACGACGAAGTGAGAGTTAAGCCGCTTACTCAAAGACTTTAAAAGCGAAGCGTGGGGAGGGAGAGGGGAAGGTGAAGGGGGAGGGGTTTGTGACTAATACTAGCGGTGGGTGTGTGTGTGTGTGTGGGGATGAGGGCGCTGGTACAAAGGACGCGGCATGTGCTGGGATGAGGAACTAATGCGAAGAGTGAAGGAGGGAATGTTTACATGATTGTTTTGATTCCACGGTGATCAAAGGTGGGACTGGCGGATGCTGGGACTTGACCGCCTGACTTGTGTACCTGTGTGTGTGTGTGTGTTTGTTTCCGTATTACTTTTTTTTGATATATTATATGTGTTATGTGTGCTATATAGATTAGTATAATATGTTTTGTAGGATTTTAATGTAATATGCGGTTAATCAATTATCTGTATTTATGTATCTGTCTACCCGTCTATTTATTTGCGTGTGTGTGTGTGTGTGTGTGTGTGTGTGTGTGTGTGTGTGTGTGTGTGTGTGTAGGTTTCATGATTTATTTGTAAGATTTGCAGTTAAAATTGTTTGCTTGTTTTTTGTCCTTTTATTGTTTTTTTTTTTTATTATAATAGTTTAATTTAGAGTACCTACATTATTTAGATGAACTTCATTCTGCATTTTTTTTACTGTAGACTTTTTATTTCTAAACTTCTACTACTACTACTACTACTACTACTACTACTACTACTACTACTACTACTACTACTACTACTCTCTCTCTCTCTCTCTCTCTCTCTCTCTCTCTCTCTCTCTCTCTCTCTCTCTCTCTCTCTCTCTCTCTCTCTCTCTCTCTCTCTGTGTGTGTGTGTATGTGTGTGTGTGTGTGTGTGTAGTCAGTTCTGTCAGTCGGTTTTATCTATCTCAGTGGCTGTTTGAGTGTCTTTGTATGTCTGTCTGGCTGTGTGGATACAGTAGATGTCTGCCTGTGTGTATGTATGTATGTATGTGCTTTGTCGCTGTCTGTTTGTCTGCCTGTATGTATGTTTGTATATGCTGTATGTATGTATGTACGTGTATGTACGTATGTATGTACCATTCTCATTGCTTTAGATTTTAGGCTTTTTCCAACACAACATTTTAACTCACCCTTACCCTCGTGACACCCACCCACACCCACCACACACCCACCCCATACCACCCCAGACACACAGACACACAAACACATATATGCTCTCACTAATTTCCTCCGTGACAGCTGATGAGGGGGGCAGAGTCGGGCAGTGGGCGAGTGAGGGCCAGAGTGGGGTGAGAGAGGATGAGAGTGGGTGAGGTAGGGTTGCGCTGGCCATTGTAAAAATTGGATGTTCCCATTAGGGTGGCGAGGCAGCGAGCGGCGGGACTAGATGCAGTTTTTAGGCCAACGACGGTAACAGGGTGTGTATGTGTGGCTATGCTTTCCTTCTCGTATCTCTGACCTGTGACCTCTGGCAGGATGACGGGGTGGAAGGTGGGGGGTGGGAGGGGGGTCGCTGCGTGGTGGGGGTGGAGTTTGGGAGGGTGGCTTGGTGGGTGTGTGTGTGTGTGTGTGTGTGTGTGTGTGTGTGTGTGTGTGTGTGTGTGTGTGTTGCAGTAGTTTTTCTGTTTCTGTGTTTCTGTATCTCTTTATTCCTTGTGTGTGTGTGTGTGTGTGTGTGTGTGTGTGTGTGTGTGTGTGTGTGTGTGTGTGTGTGTGTTATTCTATCTTCCTTTATGTTTGTTATTCTCCATTCCTTCTTTTTCTTTCCTTATATTCATGTACATTTGTCTCTCCCTCTGTTTGTATGTTTGTCCATCCGTGTGTGTGTGTGTGTGTGTGTGTGTGTGTGTGTGTGTGTGTGTGTGTGTATACTTGTGTGTCTTTTAGTTATAGATAACGGAGACACCGCAGACACACACACACACACACACACACACACACACACACACACACACACACACACACACACACACACACACACACACACACACACACACACATACCACAAAAGGTAAATTTTCAAGACTATGAGAAAAAAAAATAACCATCATATATTCCATTTTATAATCCTCCTCTTTATATAAATTCACCACCACCACCACCACCACCACCGCTACTACTACTACTACTACTACTACACCTTGTTTCTCATTAAGTCCTATTTCCTTCCCTTCATCCTCTAGCCTGACCTTCCCTTGTGTCCTTGGAGGTAGAGGAAGAGGAGGAGAAGGAGGAGGAGGAGGAGGTTCTAAGCGTTCGATCAGAGCTCCTAATGACAAGAAGGAGAGGCCGATAATGAACCTCATATATGCCTTGCTATACTGTCATAAGTCTTCCCTCTTCCTCCTCCTCCTCCTCCTCCTCCTCTTCCTCCTCTTCCTCCTCCTTTCTTTAGTTTCTTCCTTCCTTTCCTTTCAGTCATAGTTCTTTTCTTCATTCCTCTCATAGCTTCTTTCTTTTTAAACTTCTTCTTTTCTCCCTTTTTTGTTATATCTCTTTTCATTTCTTCCTTTCCTCGTTCCTTTGTTTATTTTCGTTTTTTCTTTTCCTTGTGCTTTTCATTAGTTTCCTTCTCTCCTTTCTTTTTAGTTTTCTCTTCCGCTTCTTTGTCACTTTTTCTTTCTTCTTTTCCTTCTTTCTTCCTTTCCATACTTTTCCGTGCTTTTTCTCCCTTACTCTTCTCTTCTTTTTTTCTTTTATTGTTATTCCTCCTTTTCTTCTGCTCCTTTCTTTCCTTCTCTCTTTCTTTCCTTCTCTCTTTCCTTCCTTCTTTTTTCACTCTTCCTCGCAATTTCCTCTTTCTTCCATCTTTTACTTCTATTCCTTATTTTCTTCTTTCCTTTCTTCATTCTTTCTTTTTTATCTCTTTCTTTCCTTCTCTTCCTCCTTTCCCTACATTTCATTGCCTCTCCCCCCTACTTATATTTCTCTATCTCCTCCTTTGCTTTTATTCCTCCTTTTCTCCCCCATCATTGCCTCCTCCTGCTTCTCCTTTCGTTCTTTTTTTCCTTATCTTTTCCTTCATATCTCTTCTAATATTCTCCCTCCATGCATTCATTCATCTTTCCTCATCCTCTCTTTGTTCTTCTACTTTGCCTTTCCTTTCTTCTTCCCACTTCCCTCATCATCATCTATGCTATCTCCCCTTCCCTCCTATCCCTTTCTCTCCTTCCCTCTCTTCATCTGTGTCTATGTTCTCTCTCTCTCTCTCTCTCTCTCTCTCTCTCTCTCTCTCTCTCTCTCTCTCTCTCTCTCTCTCTCTCTCTCTCTCTCTCTCTCTCTCTCTCTCTCCTGCTTATCTTCTAATCCATCCATTCACCTGCTTATCTCTTTATCCTTCCTTCCTTCCTTCCTTCCTTCCTTCCTGCCACGCTCCCTCCATCCCTTCCTTCCTTCCTTCCTTCCTTCCTTCTTTCCTTTATTTATTTTTTCTTAATTACTTTCCTTCTTTCCTTCCTTCTTTCCTTTCTTCATTCGTTTCATCCTTTATTCATTTCTTATTCTTTATTTTTGCTTTCTTTCTCTTTCGTTCCTTTCTTTTTCTTTCTTTTTCTTTCTCTATTTTTCTTCCTTTCTTTCCTCCTTTCCTTCCCTCCTTCCTTCCTTCCTTCCTTCCTTCCTGTAGTTTATCATTTTCTCTCAACTCATCGTATACACACACACACACACACACACACACACACACACACACACACACACACACACACACACACACACACACACACACACACACACACACACACACACACACACACACACACACACACACACACACACACACACACACTCTCTCTCTCTCTCTCTCTCTCTCTCTCTCTCTCTCTCTCTCTCTCTCTCTCTCTCTCTCTCTCTCTCTCTCTCTCTCTCTCTCTCATCTTAGCCATACCTGTCGTGCCTCTCTCCTCCCTTCCTTCCCTTCCTTCTTTCAATCTTTCCTTCACCTGAGCTCCTTCATTACCTCCCTCACCTGTGCCCTCAGCCTCCATACCTCTGCTTTTCTCTTTGTTTTGTTTCTTTTGTGTTGTTTTTACTTTATTTTATCTTTGAATTGTTGTTGTTGTTGTTGTTGTTGTTGTTGTTGTTGTTGTTGTTGTTTGTGTGTTTTCTGTAGATCAAGTTGATTTTTGTGTTTTTGTTTTTGTGCATCAGATTGATCTATCTATTTAATGATCTATCTATCTATATATCTATCTGTCTTTCTATCTACTTTTCTTACTATTTATCTATATCTATCTATCTATCTATCTATTATCCATCTGTATTTATTTTATCATTCCGTCTATCAATGTGTCTGTCTCTCCGTCTGTCTGTCTATCTGTCTGTCTGTCTGTCTGTCTGTCTGTCTGTCTGTCTGTCTATCTGTCTGTCTGTCTGTCTCCATTTGTCTATCTTTCTACCATTCCTATTTTCCTTCTGGAGGGAGGATTTGAACGCGCTTGTTTTTTAATAATTTTTACCCCTAATAATGAATAGAAACAAGACTTTCATTCATATTTTCCATCACTTCCTCCTTATCTTCTTTCCTCTTCTCTGCATTTTTACTCATTTATCATTCTCCTCCCTCTCTCTTTCCCTCATTAAATTCAATTACATTTCACTCCTCCTTTACGCTTCTCTCCCTTTAACTCTTTGACTGTTACCGCAATGATAGTACACCTGTTACTACATTTTAGTCACTCTGTTTGATATTACTATGAATTAAACTGTAGGTATTTTTTTCTTTTTTTTTTCGGTTTTACGTCCTGTTTCGCCACGCTTCCCCTAACTGGCTGTTCATATTATAGACAAAAACGTTACTTGCTGGATTGAGTTTCACGGGGATGCAGAAAAGTTACCTGTCTGTCTGTCTATATGTCTGTATCTGTTTCTGTATGTCTGTCTCTCTCTCTCTCTCTCTCTCTCTCTCTCTCTCTCTCTCTCTCTCTCTCTCTCTCTCTCTCTCTCCGAAGAGCAAGACTGCATTGTTTGCCTTGTGCTCGCCTCGCTTTACGAACAACAAGGAAAACTTTGCAGCGAGCAGTGATTTCCTTTCTTCCCCGCGCTCTTTTTTCATGCTCCTCTTTTCCTCTGAGCTTTTATTCGTGTAAGAGAGAGAGAGAGAGAGAGAGAGAGGAGAGAGGGAGAGGGAGAGGGAGAGGCACCGTCCATTGCAGGCCTTGAAATAAACGTGGTGGTGCCGAAGACAGAAATACGAGAGGTCCATCAATGCGAGGCGAGGCGAGGCGCGTGGCGGGCTATTGATTGATGGAGTCAGTTCCCGCCGCCTCAGCCTCCACCGCCGCCACGCTCCCTGCCTCCTGGTCGCTCTGTGCTTCCCTGTGTCCCCCTGTGGCTCTCCGTGGCTCCCTATGGCTCTTCCTCTCTCTCTTATATCTTTGAGGACCGTCCTGTAAATTTTATGTAAGTCTGCGGTCTCGTGTTTGTGTCATGAAGGGTGTATGGTTTTGTTTATGGCTGTGTCGTAAACGTAAATTTATATCCCTCTGTTTGTGCTTTCTTTGTGTTGCTTTGTGTCTCTGTGTGTTTATCTTCATGGCTACGCTGCCTGTCTCTGTTTATTTATCCGTGTCAGTGTGATTCTCTGTTTTGGTCTTGTTTTTTTGTTTGTTTGTTTGTTTTTTTTTTCAGTACGTTATTTTCAGCTCCTGTGGCATCATGAAACGATTTATACGTGACACTCTCAGAAAATCGTAAGCATTCCACTCGGAAGTAGTCGTATTTTGACGTCACAAGCCTCACGTGTGGCACTCATGTCCGCTAATGCCTCGCTAAATGTTTTCTGTAAAAGCATCCTTAGAACTTTCCAGCAATACCATTGGCTCTCTAATTAGCAACTTTGGAACTTAAAAGCGGTATTATTGGCACTCAATATCGGCCATTCCATAACAGCCCAATATCTAAACTCAGCACTTATGTTTTATAGTGCCACAACATATGGAACACTCGAAAAAGCAACCTTGGCACTCAGAAACAGCATGATTGGCACTTTAAACCAACCTTTCTTTAAGACCAACACTCAAAACTTGGCACTCATGTCTTCTAGTGCCACAGAGTATTAGAGACTCTTCAGACAACCTTGGCACTCTGACACATAATCACTGGCACCATAGATCGGCTTTCTTTAACATCTCAAACTCTTAACTTGGCACTCATACTTCCTAGTGTAACGGTATATGATACTGAAAAAGACACCCTTGGCACTTTGACCTAACGTAACTTAATGTGACTTAACCTTATTTAAGCTAACCTTACCTAATCTAACCTAACCTTATTTAAGCTAACCTAACCTAATCTAACCTAACCTAACCTAACTTAACCTTATTAAAGCTAACCTTACCTAATCTAACCTAACCTTATATAAGCTAACCTAACCTAACGTAACCTAACCTAACCTAACTTAACCTTATTAAAGCTAACCTTACCTAATCTAACCTAACCTTATATAAGCTAACCTAACCTAATCTAACCTAACGTAACCTAACCAAGCTGTTCCTCATTTTTCCTTTCCTTTCTTTCTTTATTTCTTTTTTCCTTCCTTCTCTCTCTCCCTTTCCCATACATTTCATTGCCTCTCATCCTAGTTATCTTCCTCTCTTTTTCCTTCTTTCCTTTATTTCCTTCCCTTTCTCCCTCCCATCATTGCATCCTTCTGTTTCTCCCTAACCTAACCAAACCAAACCAAACCAAACATAACCAAACCTAACTTAACCTAACCCAACCTAACCCAACCCAACCTAACCTAACCAAACCAAACCAAATTTAACCCAACCCAACCCAGCCTAATCTAACCGTAACACCTCTAGAATCTATAGGTACGGCATTCACGCCCTCCACTGCCACGTTATGCATCCGGCACGCACCCGAGTGATTCTTTTCAAGCACGTGTTATTCATTCCGCGCCTGCAAATACCTCTCCTATTTTTCTGGTCCCTGAATGGGCGGCTGGAGCGCGGTCTGTGATACATGTGTTTTTATTTTATTTGTTGTTATTTCATGCACATATTTTTCTTCATTTCTTTCTCCCATTTCTGTGTTTTCGTGTTTTTTTTTTTTTTTTTTTTTTTTTGTGTTTCCCTTCCCCCTTTTTGGCGTGTTATCTTTTATTTCATTTCCCGCTTCGCGCCGCCAGTTTCCGCCTGAGAGAGAGAGAGAGAGAGAGAGAGAGAGAGAGAGAGAGAGAGAGAGAGAGAGAGAGAGAGAGAGGGGTGGGGGACGGGGGTAGGTGTGCTGGGGAGAGAAGCAAGGGAAATGGAGGAGGGAGGATAGGGAAACTCATGATGATAAAAGAGAAATACTGGAGGAGGAAGAGGAGGAGGAGGAGGAGGAGGAGGAGGAGGAGGAGGAGGAGGAGGAGGAGGATCTAATAATTACATCCTGGTTTCCTCCATTTTTATGTTCTCCTTATTTTCACCTTCCTTTTTCCCTCTCACTCTCCCTTCCTTTCTCTCTCTCTCTCTCTCTCTCTCTCTCTCTCTCTCTCCCTCTCCTTTCTTTTTCCTCTTTTAAACTACGAGATTTTTAAAAGTAATGTGGAAATAATGGCGCTGCTGTTTTTTTTACTCATTTCGATCCACAAAGTTAATGAGAGTGTCAGTTTTTGCCAACTTTTCAAAACTGATGACTTTTTTTTCTTTTATCGTTACAAAATTTTAGTTTCGCGTTTTCTTTTTTTATTTTATTTTTCTATTTTGGTAAAGAACATCCATTTCATTTGGCTTGTGATTAGCTTTTGTTCTGCTCTCTCTCTCTCTCTCTCTCTCTCTCTCTCTCTCTCTCTCTCTCTCTCTCTCTCTCTCTCTCTCTCTCTCTCTCTCTCTCTCTCTCTCTCTCTCATTCCCCTTGTTACATGCCTCCATCTCCCTCTTATTCCTCCCTTAGCAACATAGGTCTATAAATCTCTTTCTTTTAGGCCTATGAGCACTTTTCACCCATGTACGTAAACTGTAACCTTTTGCTTACGTGTGACTCGAGAGAAAACTAAATGAAATACCCAGAACACACTCAATATAGACTCAGTTTTGCGCAATTTGATATTTTTTACAGCATTTTTACATCATTACCCTTTTCCTGACATCTGATTGAAGTGTCTGACCTCACCTGGCTTACTGTGAGGGAGATGCACCGACCTCTGCTGACCTTGGCACCGAGCAGGATGACCTTTTAACCTCCCGCCGTCCAGCCTTCCGTCAGTTCGCCGGTCCGCCAGTCCACCAGTCAGCGCTCCTTCACATGCAGACGCGAAGTAAATTGAAACGAGATTAAAAAATGGTACAGAATTCGCCGGAGTATCGGGAAAAGCAAAGAGAGCCGCTGTTTTTCACTCACTCGCTGGCTCGTTCGCTCGCTCACTCACTCACTCACTCATTCGCTCACTCGCTTTCTTGCTTAGTTGGTTGCTTGCTTTCTCGCTCACCCGCTTCTTCACTCGTTTGGCGTTTTGCTGCCTTGTTTCTTGTTTGTTTGTTTGCTTGCTTGCTTTCTCTATGTTAGTGTTTTTTTTTCTTTTTTGTTTTTCTGTTTCTTGTTCTCTGGTACCTGTTTCTCTCTCTCTCTCTCTCTCTCTCTCTCTCTCTCTCTCTCTCTCTCTCTCTCTCTCTCTCTCTCTCTCTCTCTCTCTCTCTCTCTCTCTCTCTCTCTCTCTCTCTCTCTCTCTCTCTCTCTCTCTCTCTCTCTCTCTCTCTTTCAAGGCAATAGGGTATTACAGGATTGAAAGTTGGAAGCAGCTCTGAGCCATCGCTGGAGAGAGAAAGAATAACAAGAAGCCAACACACACACACACACACACACACACACACACACACACACACACGCTGGAGAGGTCAGTGATAAAAATACAATTCAGATTTTTTATTTATTTTTTTTTTTTTGCTTACATAAGACGTGTGATGAATAATACATGAAATAAATAGGTGAATGTTGATGTATGAAAGGATTTTACGTGAAGGAGGACACGTAGGAAGAAGAAAAAGAAGAATAAGAAGAAAATATGAAGAAGAAGGAGGAGGAGGTAAAGTAGAAGCAATAAAAACATATGTAGAAGTAATCGAAAGAAAATGAAGAGTGTTAACGAAGAATAAACAGATGAAGATTAAGTAAAAAGAATGAAAAACACAGAAAGGACGAAGAGCAGGAGGAAGAAGAGAAAAAGAAGATGAAGAAGCAGTAATAAAAAGTAATGGAGAAGTAATCGAGAAAGAATAAAAATACAGACGAAGGAGAAACAGATGAAGATTAATTAAGTAAAAGAATGAAAAAAAAGATACAGAAACGAAGAGGAAATAGACACAAAATAAAGAAAATACAAAAAAGAAAACGAGAGAAGGAAAAAGAAAAGAAATCATAGATAAGAAAAAGGAAAGAAAACTAAAAAGAAAAACACAGAAGAGGATCAAACAAATAATAACAAAAATAAATAAACACAAATAAAAATGAAGCAAACTGGATGAAGACAGACGAAAAAAATAAATAAGTAAATAGACACAAATTTAAAAGTAGAAAGAAAACGTAGAAGAAAAATAACGAAGAATAAATGAAAACAAAAAGAGAACAAGAAAAAGACTCTCTGATGAAAAAGAAAACACAAAAAAGACTAAACAAAAAAAAAAAGACAGAATTAAACGAAAGAAAAGAAAAACACACAAACGAAGAGACAGAAAACGAGATGAAAGGAAGACAAGTAGACGAAGAAAAGGAAACAGAACGTAAATGAAAAGAAAAAGACAAAACGAAAATCAAAAATAAACTAAGAACAACAAACGGAAATAAAGAAATCACAAATAAAAAAAATATATTGCGTAAATGTGGAACATACAAGAACAAATAACAAAAAAGAAAGAAAACACAGAAAAAAAATACTATTACATATATATTTAAACACAAACGAGAAGAGAGACGAATTAACTTTGAAAAACAGACGATCAAAAAAAAAGAAAGAAAAAGAAAGAAAACACGTAGACGAGGAAGAAAAAAGAAGAAGAAGAAGAAGAAGAAGAAATAGAGATAAAAATACGAAAAAAAACAATAAAAGCAAAAAAAAAAAGACAAACGAACAGACAAACTAACTTTTAAAACACACAATAAAAAAAAACTGACGAAGAAGAAATAAGAAAAAGACACAAATACAGGAAAAAAAAACAAGCCAAAAAATAAATAAATAACGAATAGACAGACAAATTAACTTTTAAAACACACGGCAGAACAAACACACAACGTGGGGAACAAGTTCATTAAACACGAAGCACTTTAGCTCAGTCAACACAGCTTCGAAACACTGAAATGAAGCTGTTTCAGTCCATCGGCGCCGAAATGAAGCCGTTTCAGGAGAACATGAAGGGCGCCGTGTATCCTGAAGCGAAATGATGTATAGCTCTGACCGGGGAGAGGAGAGGGAGAGAGAGAGAGAGAGAGAGAGAGAGAGAGAGAGAGAGAGAGAGAGAGAGAGAGAGAGAGCCGAAACGAGGGAAGATAAGATAGATAAATAAAGGAAAAGAGGAGAGACGTACGAAGAGAAGGAAGAAAGGGAAGGGAGATGATCGAAGGGACAGAGAAGGAAAGAAAGGAGCCAAGGGAGGGAAGGAGAGAAGAGACAGCGAGAGAGAAACAAAAGAAGCGAAGGACGGAGAGATGGGGAAGTGAAAGGAAGGGAGATAGATGGACAAATGAAGGGAGAGAAAGAAAAGGTAGAGGAGGAAGGAGAGAATGAAGGACGCAGAATAAATGAGAAAGGGAGTGAGAGAAACTGAAACGAATGAAGGAAGAAGGAGGGGAGGGAAGAAAGAGAGGAAAGGGGAAGGGATAAGATTATAAAGGTGCGGATAAGATAGATTGGTACACGAAATGAGAGAGAGAGAGAGAGAGAGAGAGAGAGAGAGAGAGAGAGAGAGAGAGAGAGAGAGAGAGAAGCATATACAGATAAAAGAAAACGGTTTAATATTTGAAGCGTGCCCGACCAACACACACACACACACACCAGCCAGCCAGCCAGAGCACACACCCCGAGGCAACAGGAGGCGGGAGACGGCGGCATCAAGAGGCAGTTGAAATACCCTTGCAGTTGG
Source organism: Scylla paramamosain (assembly GCF_035594125.1). Classification (NCBI taxonomy): domain Eukaryota; kingdom Metazoa; phylum Arthropoda; class Malacostraca; order Decapoda; family Portunidae; genus Scylla; species Scylla paramamosain. The sequence continues at coordinate 18,681,208 of NC_087173.1, forward strand.
GGGGAAAAGCAGGATTCGAATGTCTTTTGCGTCGCCTTCAGGTGCAGCGGCGACACTTCATAGGTAATGTGTGTGTGTGTGTGTGTGTGTGTGTGTGTGTGTGTGGCTTTTTCGTTTGCTTTTTATGTGTTGTATTCAAGGTGTAGAAAGAATAATGTGCTTTCTCTCTCTCTCTCTCTCTCTCTCTCTCTCTCTCTCTCTCTCTCTCTCTCTCTCTCTCTCTCTCTCTCTCTCTCTCTCTCTCTCTCTCTCCTTTCTCGTTGTTTCGTCTTTTTTCTCTTTCTTTCTTTGTGCTTCTTTTATTTTCCTTTCTCAATCCATCATAATATTGAGTCTTTTTCCTTCCTTCCTTCCTTCCTTCCTTCCTTCCTTCCTTCCTCTCCTCCTCCTCCTTCTCCTCCTCCTCCTCCTCCTCCTCCTGCTGTTCATGTTCCTGCTCTCAGCTTGCTTTAGAAACATGAGGCAAGTATTTCATAATTTCTTTGCACCGGTTCACTTAACACGCTCGGGTCTCCGCCTCTCAGAACTCCCATTGCTGATCCTGAACCGGGAACAGAACCTGCGAGGGGCGGCTTGGCTTCCCTGTGAATCTTAGTGGCTTAAACCTTTTCCCCTTTCTCCTGTTTCTTCCTCCTCTTCCTCCTCTTTCTCCTCTTTCTCTCTCCTCTGCTTCTCTTTCTCTCCTCCTCGTCTTTCAGTTCCTGTAACCTCAGTGTAGTGGCCTCTTATTCTCTCTCTCTCTCTCTCTCTCTCTCTCTCTCTCTCTCTCTCTCTCTCTCTCTCTCTCTCTCTCTCTCTCTCTCTCTCTCTCTCTCTCTCTCTCTCTCTCTCTCTACTTCCATCCTTCTTTCTCTCAGCGCGGTGACCTCTTCCTTCCTTCCTTCCTTTCCTCTCCTCTTCCTCCTCTCTCTCGTCTTTTTTCTTCTCTGCCTCTCCTTTCTCTCTCACCCTTCCCTCTTCTCTTTCCCTTTCTCTCCCTTCCCTCTCCCTGTCCTTCTTTTCTCACATCATTGTCTCTCACTCTCCTTCCCTCCTTTCTCTCTCGCCCTTCCTTCCCTTCCATCTCTGCTCTTTCCCTCTTTCTCCCTTCCCTCCTTTCTTTCTGTCTCACTATCCTCCTCACCCTTTCTCCTTTTTCCCTCTCTCTCTCTTTCCCTTCCCTCTTCTCAATCCCTTATCCTCCTTCCCCCCTCCTTTCTCTCTCTCTCTCTCTCTCTCTCTCTCTCTCCGTTCCGTCTTCTCTTTCTGCTCCCACTGTCCTCCTCTCCTTTTTTTCTTTTCCTTACATTCTCTCTCTCTCTCTTCTTTCCCTCTCCATTCCCTCTTCTCTTTCCTCCTTCTTCTCCCAAGGGACGCACAAGAGGAGGCCTCAGAGTCACTCCACCACCTCATAGTCGCTTTAAAATGCAATGAGGCGTCACCAGAGGGCACGACACCCATCCCCCTTGCCAGGACGACCCGCCTCACTAATTCCAGCCCCGTGCCGCCGCTTCGACCCTCGGCACAGTGCGGGAAGGGCCTCTCTTGCCTCTCTCTCTCTCTCTCTCTCTCTCTCTCTCTCTCTCTCTCTCTCTCTCTCTCTCTCTCTCTCTCTCTCTCTCTCTCTCTCTCTCTCTCTCCAACCCCCGCCCCGCCCGCAGTCAGTGTGTTAGAGAAGAGTGAGCGAGCGACCGTAGCCAAAGTAGGGTCTGCTGAGAGAGAGAGAGAGAGGGGAGGGAGAGGTGGAAGAACAGAGAAATAGAGAAACAGAAAGAGAAAGAAACAGGAAAGGGTAAAGAAAAAATAAGAAATAACAGTAGTAGAAAGAGAGAGAGAGAGAGAGAGAGAGAGAGAGAGAGAGAGAGAGAGAGAGAGAGAGAGAGAGAGAGAGAGAGAATAATTATTTATTTTGCCGGCGCTTCAATTGTACAATACTTTTTTTTTAATGTTTCGAACGCTAATTATTTTTATCTTATTTATTTCATGTATTTTATTTGGTTAATTATCTCTTTATTTTCATTTAATTTATTGAGTTTATTATTTTTTATGGCAATCTACATTTCAAGATTCGCTGATTTTATTTATTCATTTATTTTATTTTATTTATTCATTTATTTATTTATTTATTTATTTATTTATTTTTGTACATTTCGAAAGCGCATCTCACCAAAACCGTTAACGTATTACTGAGTCACGCTTCAGAAAATGACAATGTAGCTTCTAATTCTTGACGACCGTTTCTTTCTTTTAATCTTGTTGTCCTTGGTTGCTGCCCCTCCTACATAAAAAAAAAAAAAAAAAAAAAAGAAAATATTTACGAGTACTTTTATTTCTATTCAACCCTTCCCAGTATCTTGCCTCGTTGCTTCCTCACCGTGGTAAACCTCTGGGTGAGTGTTGTCTGCTTCCCCCGTGTACATTATAAGCATTTCTTCTCCTCTTACTCTCCTGCATTCCACCATCATTGCCTCACCAGCCCGATTGATCATGAAAGTCCAAATTTTTCATCGTTCTATTCTTTAAAAATGTTGGGATGTTTGAAGTTAGGTTCTCTTTCTTTCGTTTTTTTTTTTTTCTCTCTATTTTTCTTTCTTTTGTTCGTTCGTCGGTTAGTTTGTTCGTTGGTTCGTTCGTTCTTTCTTTCGTTCGTTCGTTCGTTTATTCGTTAGTTCGCTGGTTCGTCGTTCGTTGGTTTGTTGGTTCTTTCTTAAGCTATTTCACGCCAAGCCAGTGACAAAATGTAGTGAAGATTTACAGACATCTAATAAACCATTCCTCAGTCTACTAACTTATTATCATTGCTATCATCTTCCTTCTCTTCCTCCACCTCCTCCTCCTCCTTCTCCTCCTCCTTCCCCTCTTCCTCTTTCAATATTACCACCAACATTCACTTCAGGTTCTATTTCACGTGAAGCCAATGATAAAAGTTAGTCTTTCCTGCTCGTCCCTTCATCTTTTCCTTTCACTTCTAGAACATGCCAAGAGGATTTTCTTTCTTTACTTATCAGGAGTCCATCTTTCCCCTCCGCCTTCCCTCCACAGCGCCCGGGAGGAAGGAACATCTTAGACTCTGCTTATCCTTTCCTTCCTCTTGTCCTTCATCCCTTCCAGCCTCTCCTTCAGTTCCTTCCTTGCGTCTCTCTCTCTCTCTCTCTCTCTCTCTCTCTCTCTCTCTCTCTCTCTCTCTCTCTCTCTCTCTCTCTCTCTCTCTCTCTCTCTCTAGGCCCCTTCTGGTGATCCAAACTAAGTCCTTTTTTGAAGTTTATATTCTTTCCTTTGAAGCAAAATTCAGAAGACTTCATTTCTGGGTCCAGTGTGATCTTCTCTCTCTCTCTCTCTCTCTCTCTCTCTCTCTCTCTCTCTCTCTCTCTCTCTCTCTCTCTCTCTCTCTCTCTCTCTCTCTCTCTCTCTCTCTCTCTCTCTCTCTCTAATACGGCTGATGGGATTAAAGAAGCTCCTTTTCAATCTCCTCCTCCTTCTCCTCCTCCTCCTCCTCCTCCTCCTCCTCCTCCTCCTCCTCCTCCTCCTCCTCCTCCTCCTCCATAAGTAAAGTGGAAGGAAGGGGGAAAGGGTACGGGGAGATGATAATTTCAGTAAAGTAGAGATAATATCCAGTTTTAGTAATGTTTTAATTGTAGTATTTGTAGTAGTAGGCAGAGGAGGAGCAGGAGCAGGAGGAGGAGGAGGAGGAGGAGGAGGAGGAGGAGGAGGAGGAGGAGGAGGAGTAAAAGAAAGAAGTAGACAAAAATGGAAAATCTGAAAAAAATTAAACAAAAAAAGGGAAGAGGACGTACGTAAGAAGAAAAAAAAAGACAAATGATCACAGAAAATAAAAAAAAATAAAAAAAATAATAAAAATGTGGAAACGAAAGAGATGAACGCGGGAGCTGAGAGAAGAAGAAACCAAAGGAGTAAAAGAAAAAGAAAAAGAAAAAGAATACAATGAAAAGGGAAGAAGAAAATTCCAAACATAAACAAGAATAAAAGTAATAGTACAAGAGGAAGAGTACAACGAAGAAGATAATGATGTAGAACT
>NC_087173.1:18690222-18697722 GCF_035594125.1 Scylla paramamosain
GTGTGACACAACACACAAATATAAATATAAAGATATATACATATATATACATTCTTTATGGCCTTATGCTAATATTGTTAGCAGGGGCGTTGGGAACGAGCCCCTCAGTGGTGTGCTGCTAACTTCACGTCCTGGGTATCCATCCCCCTGATATGAGGGACGGAGGACGCGAAGACGTTCCACAGTCTGGAGACTCGCCCCCAAAAGGTGCGCTGGTGTTGGCTGGAGCGGGAACGCGGCACTTCCACTGAGTCACCACTGGATAACACTGTTCTCATGTCCCGCGAGGTGACTCTGGGGGGCAGCCGTAGTCCCGTCAGATGCCTTGTAGTGTAGTCCCTGCACCTGTGCCTTGTGGAACACCACAAGGGCCGCCACGTCCCTGCGGTGTTCTAGCGTGTCGACGGGAGCCTCAGGATGGGCTGGGGACACCTGCTGCTTCCACCAGTCGCAGCGCCCGTCGCTGGATGCCGTCGAGCTTACTGATGTGTGTGGCAGCACAGGACGTCCAGGAGAGGGGGGCATACTTCAAATAAGGCCGTATCTGGGCCTTGTAGAGCAAGAGCCTCCCTCTCCTGTCGAGCAAGCTGGCCACTCTCCTCAAAGAGGAGACTCAGTGTGAGGCCTTAAGGGCAATGTGTTTGATGTGGCTGTCAAACCGCAGCCCTCGATCCACCTCCATCCCCAGAATCTTGACGGACTCGAGAGGAAGGCCACCAAAGCGTAGCCCTCCCTCCACTGCTAGCTCGGCAGCGGTGGATCGAGAGGCTACCATTGCCTGTGTCTTCTCCGGAGCAAAGGTCACCTGCCAGCGTGCCCCCCACTCCTGTATCACCCCAAGCTGCTGATTGATCTCTTCAGCAGCACGCACACTTTCGTGGCGAGGTACAGGAGAGAGTGCAATCGTCTGCATAAGCTGAGACCGCCGGCAGCTGTCGGAGAAGATCGTCCACATAGATGTTTCACAGGACTGGCCCCAGCACCGAGCCCTGTGGCACTGACGCTCTCACCGGGAGAGACTCGGACGCTTGCCCATTGACAACGACCTGGAGGGTCCTTCCTTGGAGGTAGTCGCCAAGGAGCTGAAGGAGGTCACCCTGGATCCCCTTTGCCCTCAGCTTTTCCAGAAGGCCCCCATGTCAGACCCTGTCGAAGGCGCCCGCTATATCCAGGGCCACCACAACAGTGTCGAGGCCGCCGTCAAGGGCGTCCTGCCAGCCCCCGATGAGGAGCATGAGGAGATCGGAGGTGGACTGCCCAGGTCTGAACCCAAACTGTTGGTCCGAGAGGAGGTAATTGTCCTGGAGGTGGCGACACACCACATCTGCCACCACCCTCTCGAACACTTTCCCCACCACAGAGAGCAGGGAGATGGGTCGATGATTTTTTGGGTCAGACCTGGAGCTCCTCTTGTGTACGGGAACTACCCGGGCCTCTTTCCACACTAAGAGCCAGGTATTTTCCCGTAAGCAGGCAGAGAAAACTATGGTGAGGGGTACAGCCAGCTCGCGGGCACACTGTTTCAAAACGTGCGGGCTGATGTTGTCGGGACCGGTAGCTTTTTGTACATCGAGCCCCTGCAGCAGACGCTCGACAAGCCCCTGCGTCACCTCCACCTTGGTGACAGTCTCTCTGCACTGCTGCTCCAGAAGAGGCGGTGACCTTTCAGGGTCGTCCACCTCCATCTTCCCGGAGAAAAGGGTGGCCAGCAGCTGGGCCTTGTCCTTGCTGCTGGTGGCCACCGTTCCGTCGGGCCTTGTGAGAGGAGGGACAGTGTCTTGACGGTTAAGGCCCTGTCTGCCCTTAACAAGGGACCACCAAGTCTTGTTGCCCACTCCAGGGCCACCAAGCTGGCGCCGCAGGTCCTCTTCCCACCTCCCTACGGCCCACCGGCAGGTCGTCACCATCCTCTTGCAGGCCGCACGCAGAATACTTCGCCTCGGCGGCGAACCTTAAGACCTTAAGACTACAGATAGACACTCGATAACACACACACACACACACACACACACACACACACACACACACACACACACACACACACACACACACACACACACACACACACACACACACATATAAACACACACAGCAAGGTAGGAGGAAGGCAAGTGAAGCATTGTGTGTGTGTGTGTGTGTGTGTGTGTGTGTGTGTGTGTGTTGTAATAGATCGAGGAATATTCATGCCTGTCTCTGCTTCTGTATAGTATTTGGCCTGGCTATGGAGATGCTATGCAAATGAAGCTGCATTAATGTATGTGATGCGCCTTTCCACCTGCACTTACGAGGAGCAGGAGGAGGAGGAGGAGGAGAGCAAGAGGAGGAGGAGCCCGCTTAGGTGAACATTCGCTTGTCTGTCTTCTCTCTTCGCTTCCTTCCTTCCTTCGTTCCTTCCTTCCTTTCTCCTTCCTTCTGTAGCTTAACTGAAAAGTCGTCGTAATCTTCGTGTTTTTCTTCTTCTCTTCCTTCTTTCCTTTTATTTCTTCTTTCTTTTATTTTGTACCTTAGTTGAAAAGTTGTCATGCTCTTCCTTTTTTTCTTCTTCTTTTCTTCCTTTTTTTCTTCTTCTTTTCTTCCTTTTTTTCTTCTTTCCTTCCTTTCTTCCTTGTCTTGCTTCCTTTCTTCCTTGTCTTGGCTCCTTCCTTCCGTTGGTTTCTTCCCGCCTTCCCTCTATCGCTTAATTAAACAGTTATTATACTCTAAGTTACCCTTTCCTTCCTTCCTTCCTTCCTTCCTTCCTTCCTTCCTTCCTTCCTTCCTTCCTTCCTTAACCTTCTTTTCCTTTATGGTTTCAAATCGTTCAAGTTATTTTGATATCTTTCTCTTTGTTTAATTCTCTCTCTCTCTCTCTCTCTCTCTCTCTCTCTCTCTCTCTCTCTCTCTCTCTCTCTCTCTCTCTCTCTCTCTCTCTCTCTCTCTCTCTCTCTCTCTCTCTCTCTTTCTGCTACGACGGAGAAAGAAAACGGGAGGCGGCTAAGGTCTGTTACTCACCCCATTTGCGTCAACCAGCCTCGGCCATCCTGCTCTTGTGGCGGCAATGAGACACAGAGGAGACACGCGGGAGGTAATTGGTGGGAGAGAGAGAGAGAGAGGGAGAGGGAGAGGTTGCTAGGTTGGGTCCTGCTTGTTGTTAAAACTGTCTTGTTTCCATTTTTTTTTTTCATCCTTGTCTTTTAAGTTAATTTTGTTTATAAGGTCTCTCTCTCTCTCTCTCTCTCTCTCTCTCTCTCTCTCTCTCTCTCTCTCTCTCTCTCTCTCTCTCTCTCTCTCTCTCTCTCTCTCATCCACCACCTCGTTCCCTTACAAGACACTCCACACATAACCATCCACTTCCTATTCTCTCATCCACTTACCCTCAAACACACACCTCTTACCATCCACACAGCCATCTACATCCACCCTATCCCATCATTCACTCATCCACTTTACAACCATCCACTCATCCAGTCATCCACCTTTCATTAATCCACACGCAGCCATCCACAACTCATCCACTCATCCATACACACGACACCCCAAGACCCACACACTATACACTGCAAATCCCTTAATCTAATGGGGTAATGGGTCTAATGGGTAATGAGTGTGGTTCTGTAATGCTTCCCTTAATGGTCGAGGGGATACGAGGGAACTTGAATTATTACTGGGGGAAACAATGGTGTGTAAAACTGTCCCCTAGTGTACAGAGTGACGCTTTTCAAAGGTCCAGAAGATAGAAAATGTACTGAGTGTGGGAGACTATGATAATTAAATGGGGAAAATATGTAGTTTTTTTTTTCTTTCTCTTTCGTTGTGGTGACTAAAATGTTTCTCTCTCTCTCTCTCTCTCTCTCTCTCTCTCTCTCTCTCTCTCTCTCTCTCTCTCTCTCTCTCTCTGGTCTTGTAATTATGCAAAATAAAGTCAATATTTGTCTTATGTAAATTATTGGTTTGTATTATTCAGCAACCTCTGTGTTTTCCTGCAAATTAACCTTCATGTTTCGCCAAAATAAAGAAAAAGGGGAAAAAAAAACTTGGCATCAGCTCACCTGGTTTATTTTTCCCTCTCGTTTACCACGTCACCCCCCCAAAAAAAAGGAAAATAGAAAAGGATTGGATACATCACCTATTTATTTCCTGTTTACTCACGATAAGAAAAATAAAAGGAAAAAGGGAAAAGCAGTCTTAACCTAACCTCACCTCTTTTCCTTCAATTTACCTTCTCGTCTACCGCAAAAAAGGAAGAAGGAAAAACTAAAGGGAAAAATATCTTGTCCTTACCTTTCTTTTACTTTTTTTCCTTCTTTCCTTCCTTAAACCTCACCTTTCCTGTTTTCCCTAAAAGAAAATAAGGGAGAGGAAAGCAAAAGGGAAAAAAGCTTAATCTCACCTACATTTTTCCCGTTTATACATGAAAGAAAGAAAAAAAGGAAAAGAATCTTACACTTCACTCACCCTCTTCTTTGTTTTACTTTCCCACATAAAAAAAAAAGGAAAAAAAAACAGGATAGGGAAAATTTTTGGCTTCATCTGACATTCCTTCCTTAATTCCTGCAACTTCATCTTTCAGTTTACCCACGAAAGAAAAAAAAAAAGGAAAAACTGAAAAAGCACATTCTTGACCTCATTTGCCTCCTTCCCATCCTTCCTTCAGCCTCACCAGCGGGAATGACAACGTATCCATTCACCAAAACCCCCAAAGTTCTCCGGCCAAACTTCAAGTCCCCACAGATCAGAGTGCACGTGACTGGCGGAAATCTTTATTAAGTCCACCGTAACCGAAAACGGACACTAAATTCCGCTGTCCGGGAATTACTGACGGAAAAAAAAAAAAAAAAAAGAAAAGCGAGAGAGAAAAAAAAAATAGTTCAGTCTGAGTTAATTGAAGCAGTATCGAGCGGTTCGAGCAGCGGCTGTGGTTCGAAGCTTTGGCTCACACGACAAAGCCGCTCATTATGGAAAGCCACAGCTGAAACTCCGAATTGCGCGCCGCTATTGCATATTGCAGTTAAATCCTTATTATCCGTACGCAAGGTTCCAGTGGCGCGGCCATTATAATTCACTTGTTGGCGGAGTTTGCAAACAAGAGAACGGAGGGAAGCGTAGCATAACGGGACCTGTCTGGGGATGCGGTGGAGTAGACGCGGAATGCAACACAGGGGAGAGAATAGAAAAGAGATAGATAAGTGAATAGAGGAGGGAAGAACGACAAGAAGATAAAAGAAGAGATAGAGAAGTGAATAGAGGAGGGAAGAACGACAGGAAGATAAAAGAAGAGATAGAGAAGTGAATGGAAAAGAGAAGAGCGACAGGAGGATATAAAAGACAGAGACGTGAATGGAAGAGAGAAGAGTGACAACGGTGAATAAATGAACGTGGATGGAGAAAAAAAAAATGAATAGAAGAGACAAGATAAGTGACAACAAAGAACGGTATGGAGGAAGATGAGTAAGAGACAAAGACGTGAATGGAAGAGAGAAGTGAAGTGATAAGAAATAGAAAATAGAAAAGTGAATGGGGAAGAGGGATGACAGCAAAGAAGGGACGTGAATGAAGGAGAGAAGAGAGGAGAGGCAACAGATAAAAGGAATGAAGACAACAAAGAAGAGATAGAAACTTGAATAGAAGAAAGAAAAGGAGGGAAAAAGAGAACAAGGAAGAAAAGAGACGTGGAAGAAAGGAGAGATACGACAATAAATAACAAACAGACGTGAATAGAACAAACAAGAGGAGAGTGAGATAAAACAACAAAAAAACTAAACTCCTACTGCAATTAAAGGATCAAACCATATGATAACACAACAATAGAGAAAAACAAAACAAAAAAAGACAAAAAAACAAACAAACCAACACTCACACAATTAAACACAATACATTACAAAAAAAAAACATTACAAAAACCGACCAAAAATTTCAGCACTTTTAATTATCCACACTTCCATGACTTAAATTACACTTCATTACTTCATTTCATTCCAGATCCACACGCTTCTACAACGCTCCAACGCCCCCCTACCTCACCACAAGTCCCCCCGCCCCCCTCCAGCTAATACAAGGCAGGTAAGTTACAGGTGGCAAAGTTAGAAATATACTTTCATTACCTGTTTCGTGCTCCGGGTCAGATTGGAGGTTACCTGTCTGGCGGAGGAAGGGAAAGAGGGAGCGAGGCTTTTAATGGGTAACCTGACTAATCCAGTGACCTGACCCTTCGTGATGACCTCAGCGTGCGCCAGACCTCCAGGCCAATCAAGTGAAGCCCCGCCAGGAAAATTGAAGACGGCCAGACACAGACAGACAGGCGGAGGGGGAAAGAGAGAGAGAGAGAGAGAGAGAGAGAGAGAGAGAGAGAGAGAGAGAGAGAGAGAGAGAGAGAGAGAGAGAGAGAGAGAGAGAGAGAGAGAGAGATGCATTTCAGAAAGATACAGATCAGAGCGCAAACAAAAGCCTTCACATTTTCGTTATTAGAGAGAGAGAGAGAGAGAGAGAGAGAGAGAGAGAGAGAGTGTGTGTGTGTGTGTGTGTGTGTGTGTGTGTGTGTGTGAGAGAGCTATCTTTAGTGTGTTTGTGTAGTCTCCCACATGTTGACAACCTCCTTCACAACCCCATCAGAAGGAGGATGAGGAGAAGGAGGAGGAGGAGGAGGAGGGGGAGGAGACACCTTGAGTGGTAGGAAGTTTACAAGAAGTTTACCAAGAACGAGTGGGAATGAAGACTTAGGAATACTGGAATAGGAACCGAGTGGAATTGAGTGGGAATTTAGGGTGATTTTGATACTGAGAGGGATGTGGAGAGAGAGAGAGAGAGAGAGAGAGAGAGAGAGAGAGAGAGAGAGAGAGAGAGAGAGAGAGAGAGAGAGATGCATTTCAGAAAGATACAGATCAGAGCGCAAACAAAAGCCTTCACATTTTCGTTATTAGAGAGAGAGAGAGAGAGAGAGAGAGAGAGAGAGAGAGAGAGAGAGAGAGAGAGAGAGAGAGAGAGAGAGAGAATACTTAGAAAGATGAAGAGATGTTAAAATGGAAAGGAATATATGTCAAGAGGAAAATAAAGAGAAACAGAAGGCGGGAGAAGAAGAAGAGGAGGAGGAGGAGAAGGAGGAAGACCGTCAGGAGAAAAAGATGAACTGGAGATAACATAGAGAAAAATAAATAGGATGAATGAACCTTGTAGAGAGAGAGAGAGAGAGAGAGAGAGAGAGAGAGAGAGAGAGAGAGAGAGAGAGAGAGAGAGAGAGACGGGGAAGGGAGGGTTAATACACAAAAAAGAACGTTTTCTCTCACATCACTCCATTTTCTTTACCAAATATCAACATGGGTAAATTAAAAAGAATAAATGAAATAAATAATAGAAAAAGAAAGTTAAATAAAATTAAAAAAATATATATATATATATATCCTTTTATCACACAATACTGGGAAAGGAAAACCACGCACACAGGTTAGGAGATAATGAAATAAATAAAATCAACAGATAAATAAAGCTCTTGATAAAACCTGGCCAGATCCTTGACATGCCTGCAAT
>NC_087173.1:18702722-18710222 GCF_035594125.1 Scylla paramamosain
ATGGGTTTAGTAGCAGTGAAGATGTTAATAGTTGAATGGTAGAGATGAGGAGTCAGTGGCAAAGCAGTACTGTTTGTTCGTGGGTCTCATTAGCAGTAACTCACAGGATTAAGTTCAGTGTAAAGCCAGTTGATTCTTGTGGCGTTGAGTAATTTCATTTATCTATTCGTTTATTTTACTTATTTTATTCCTAGTTGCATTTGTTTTGTTTTTATTTTATTTATTTATTTATCTATTTATTTATTTATTTTTTTTTTACTCCTAGTCGCCATTACTTCTCGTACAGTAAACCGATCCACAACATTCTACAGCGTGACAGTCTTCCTAAGTTACCTTGTCACGTTATTTTTCACCGATATTATTTTTTCCTAACATTTATTCCTGTGCCAGCTAATTCTTCCACAACCTTTAACAGCGTGACAGTTTTTTAAGTTACCACCTTTTCACATTATTTCCTCCCCAACATAATATATTTTCCCAACATTTACTCCTATTCCGATTATTTCCTTTTCCCGTATATTTAACTGGCCTACAACTATTGCGTGATGATGTCCTGAGTTGCAGCACGCCACATTCCCGCGCCACACTCCCGCGCCACACTCCCGTTGTTCATCCCGGAGTGAGACATTAGGAAAATTTACGTTGCGCGCTGTTTTGAGGTTCGCTAAGATACGAGAATGTTGGCCTTTCATCTCGCCAAGCCGCAGTAAATGCTCGCCCACAACTCAACGTCGTCCCTTTCCCCGCATTTTATTTGGCCACAGTCCCGTGATGACTTAAGATGCCCCGTGCGTCTCCCTTGATGCTTTCTGGCTCACAACGCAGCAGGACCATATTGTGAAACGCTTGTATTCCTCCCATCGACTACTTTCAAAAGGCTCTAGTTAAAGTGACACGGATTTTTAAAGGTGTTTTTATACTTCTAGTGACAGGTTAACAAGATTTCTCTATTATTAACAGGAGAAACAGTCCTGAGAACCCGGTTAATCATCTCTGTGGACTTTGAAAAATAGTCGTGGTGAGGGCAGAGCACTTTCAAAAGGCTCTGTTTGAAGTGACACTGGTTTTCAACGGTGTTTTTTGCGGTTCTAGTGACAGATTAACAAGATTTCTACATTATGGATAGGATAAACAGTCTTGAAAACCCGTCCAATTACCTCTGTGGCCTTTGAAAACAGTCGTGGTGAGAGAGCGAAGTGTTTCAGAATAGGAGCCACAACATGAGCCGAGTAGCGCACTCTTCAATGATTTTTAGTGGCAAGAGTAATGGGCCCGCTTTGCTCCCGCACCACGACTGTTTTCAAAGGCCACAGAGATGATAAGGCAGGTTCTCAAGAGTGTTTCTCTTGTAAATAATATAGAAACCGTGTTAATCTGTCGCTAGAACCATAAAAACATCCTTAAAACGCGTGTAACTTCAAATAGTCGAGTCTCTTGAATGCAGTGGAGGTGAGAAGCTGTTGTGTCTCAGAATATGGGTTGTGTGTTCAGACTTACGTTCCTCGTTCACTTCTTGCTTTTTCGTTTTTTGCAGCCTCCTTTATTTTTCATGTTCTTATGTTTTTGTAACGGTAATGCCACACACAGAGAGAGAGAGAGAGAGAGAGAGAGAGAGAGAGAGAGAGAGAGAGAGAGAGAGAGAGAGAGAGAGAGAGATTAATGGAATGATATGAGAACTAAGTGTTGCTGGAGGCATGTTGACTTATTGTTGGCAGTCGTCACGTGCGCGTCCGCTAGCATACACACACACACACACACACACACACACACACACACACACACACACATTTCCAATATATAATTATCTCTCTCTCTCTCTCTCTCTCTCTCTCTCTCTCTCTCTCTCTCTCTCTCTCTCTCTCTCTCTCTCTCTCTCTTTTCGTCTCCTTCCCTAAAAAAATATATATAAAAGAAACACTAAAAACTTAAGCTCTCACATTAATTCTTACACAAAATACTCCAATGTCAACAAAAAACTACACCAAGCCAAACAAAAAACAAAAAACAATAACATTAAATTAAGACTAAACAAATATAAGAATCACCTTCATAATACCCACCTGCTAATGTCACCCTCACACCTGTTCACACCTGGAATGTTGCGTGTTCCGGTGCGTCCTTGCGTGAAAACCTCCAGAGCAGTGACTTTGTGTTGAACGTTCTGGTGTTTACGTACAAACAGACGGGCGGACAGACAGGTAGGCGGAACAGGTGAGAGAAGGGAAGGTAATGTTATACTTTGATCTCATGTAGTTTATTTATAGTGTGTGTCTGTATGATGCGGAATTGAATTGACACTATATCAGTCTTGCAGTCATTCAGTTAGGCAGGTGTTCTTCATTTAATTACTTCAGTAGGTCAGTTAGGTACTCATTTATTCAAGTAGTCAGTCATGCAGTTAGTCAGGCAGGTGCTCTTCAGTTAATTACTTCAGTAGTCATTCAGGTAGTCATTTAATTACTCCAGTAGTCAGTTAGTCAGTCAGTCAGTCAGTCAGGCAGCCAATCACTTCTTCGTTCAACCATTCAGTTGGTTAAATAGTCAGTTACTCATCCATTCAGTCAGTTAGTGAAGCATTCAGACAGTCAGTTAAACAGTCAATTCTTCATGTCGTCTAGTGAGGTAGTTCAGTTAAATAATTAAGCAATCACTTACTCTTCATCTTCAGTTAGTTAGCCATTCAGCAGTCAGTCAGCTCTTCAGACGGGCGGTCTCTTAGTTAGCCAGACAGCCAACCATCTTTTCAGTCACTTAGTCAGAAGTGAGGCCGTCAGCCAGGCCTTCAGTCAGACGGTCAGTGAGTGAGGCAGTCAGTCAGCTCCTCAGTCAGGCAGTCAGTTCTACATCTCTGTTGTTGGTTTTGCCTGCTAAGAAGTCAGTCAGTCAGTCATTTACCCAGTTATTTAACCACTTGATCAGGTATTTAGTTCAGTTACTTATCTATCAGTCAGTCAGTCAGTCAGTCAGTCAGTTGGTCAGTCAGTCTGTCTTATATAAATCCAGTCACTCCTGAACTCTTATGGCTAAATTTACCTGCATATTAGTAAGTTAGTCAGTCAAGCAATAAGTCAGTCAGGCAATCAGTCAGTCTGTCAGTCAGTTAGCCAGTTAATTAATAATTCACGTTACATAACTTTCACTCACTCACTCACTCACTCACTCACTCACTCACTCACTCACTCATCCACTCACTCAGTCACTCACTCACTCACCCAATCACTCACACTCTTATGGTTAAATTCATCTGCCATTCAATCAAACAACCAGCCAATCCGCTAGCCAGTCAGTCAGTCAGCCAGTCACAACAGGTCGCTTAGGGCTTACCTCGGCAATGAGGGGTCAGCTTTCCCCCCTCCTTCCCTCCCAGGCAGCTGAAGGTGACGTGTTGTGAAGCTTTTTGGATCAGTTAATTCCATCGACCTTATATTATTGCAAACCTTTAGTCATCCTGTCGCCGCGAGGGAGAGAGAGCGAGTGTGTTTTGTTGTGTCTGTCTGCTGTGTGTGTGTGTGTGTGTGTGTGTGTGTGTGTGTGTATGTGTGTGTGTGTGTGTGAGTGTGAGAAAGAGAGAGAGAGAGAGGGATACATAAATATAAAAAGCCAGCACACCAGATACATAGATAAATAGATATGGAGATAGTTTAATAAATGGATTAGGTGATTAGGTAGATAGATAGATTGATTAATTGATTGACTGACTGACTGATTGACTGATTGATAGATAGATAAGTATATAAATAGATAGATAGATAGATAGATAGATGGACATACGTACGGAAAGATAAACAAAAGAGACAATAAAACACACACACACACACACACACACACACACACACACACACACACACACACACACACACACACACACAGACACATTAAACGAGACTTAAGACCTGAATAATTCCAAGCTAATCTTTTTCAGCTCAAGATTAGCCAATACTCAGACAATCACGCCGCAACCTTTACGCCGCCGAATTGAAATTGAATAAGGAAACTCGAGCATAATTCTGGCGTGGAAATTAATAATAAGAAGCTGAATAATAGTCGTTTAATTTAGTATGTCATTAAATTATCTGGTAACTGTTTTTTTTTCTTTCTTTCTTTCTCATTTCTTTTTTTTTTTTTACTGTGAAATTCAACTGTAGATTTAACGAGAATATGTGTGAATATTGTCGTGTATGTATGCCAGTGTTGGAAGTAAAAGATTATTAATGATTATAACTGCTGATGATTACTTTTCTTCACTTTTATGCAAATTATTTTTTTTTTTTTATGTATTTTCACTTTTTTATCCTATTTTACTTTTTCAACGCTGGTTTTCTTAAATGTGTTCTTCTTTCCCCACAGTTTACGTTTCCCTTACCTTTGGTCTTACGTTTAATTTTCCTTTTCCTTCTCTTTATCACGTTTTACACCTTCTCTTACCTCTCCTCCACGTATAAGGAAAACAATGAAGGAAAATAAGATAATATCGATGTATCCCCTTCTTCCCTCATCTTTCCTTCATTTTTCCTTAAGTTACACACACATACCTTTTTTTTATCACTTTCTACACCTTCCCTTACTTTTCCTCCACCTTGCACACCTGTATAAGGAAAACAATGAAGGAAAATAAGGTAATATCGATGTAACAGCTTCTTCTCTCAACTTCCTTTCATTTTTCCTCACCTTACATACTTTTTCCTTCTCTTTTATTACTTTCTACACCTTCCCATACCTTTCCTCCATCTTGCACACCTGTATAAGGAAAATGATCAAGGAAAATAAGGTAACTATCCTATTAATTCCTATCAACGCCTTAACTTAAACTCCAGAAGGGTTGAAGGACTCCCAGTGAACGAATACGTGAATTTTTTTTACTTTTATTTTTATTTTTTTTTTTGCATTTATTTTTTTTACGTGATTAACTTTTTTTACATTATTTTTTTTTTGTTATTTCTACATTTTTTTCGGTTATTTTACATTTATGTTTGCGAATAGGTGATTTTTTTTTTTTTACTTTTTTTTTTCTTTAATTTTTTTGCACCTTTCAGTCTGATTTTTACATTTTTTTTACATTTTTTCCAACTTATTTTTATTTTTTTCTCATTTTTATTACGAATAGGTGATTTTTTCTTGTTTTTTTTTTCCATTTTTTTCCTTTTTTTCTTTATTTTTTTATTTTAACATTTCTTACACATTTACGTAACATTTATTTCACGAAGTGGCGAACTTTTTTTTTCCTTTTTTTTTACATTTATATTTACATATGTCACTTCTTTTCCTTGATCTTTTATTTTTCTACGCTTTTTCTTCACATACATGCCCTTTACCTTCACTTCCTACAGTTTTCCCTTCCTCTCCTTTCACACACGTTCTTCCTCTTCATCAAACACGCTTCACATCTTCCGTCATCTTTCCTTCGCTTTGCACACCTGTATATGAAAACAAAATAAGAAAAAAAAGGCAATACCGAAGCTGCAACCTGAACACCTAAAGGCCAAACTGATGATGATGAATAGTTGAACTTTAACCTAACTTTAATCTTGTGTTTTGAAGGCAATTGAATCCCAAACAGCGCCTCTAATTACCCGCCAGCCGCCGTTTGATGGAAGCACCGCCGCCGCGCACCAGTGTTTGAAGATTGGCAGGCGCGTGCTGGAAAAATGTTGCCAATTAAACGCCCGCCTTCTAAAACTAATCGCTGTGTCGTCAGAGAGAGAGAGAGAGAGAGAGAGAGAGAGAGAGAGAGAGAGAGAGAATATACTACATTGACAGCCATAGTCCAGCCAGCTAGACAGAGACAGAAGAAGCCACAGACATAGATAAATAGATAGCTAGATAGATAGATAGACAGATAGAACCTTTTTTTTTTGTGTGTGTGTATGCGTGTGTGATTCGCTCTCTCTCTCTCTCTCTCTCTCTCTCTCTCTCTCTCTCTCTCTCTCTCTCTCTCTCTCTCTCTCTCTCTCTCTCTCTCTCTCTCTCTCTCATTAAGCCGCCTGGCCACCACCTCGCATCTTTTCCGTGTCGCTAAATGCAAATCAGACCAGACCGAACCTTAGCAGAGACCAGCAAGCAGCAGCAGTTTGGCCTCGCTCAGCAGTGGCCTCTCTCAGATCACCCAGCGCCCCGTATCGATCCCTGCTGACTCTCATTACCTCCCGCTGACTCCCCACGCACAGATTAACATCCCCGAGCAGTTACCGAGACAGTCATGGGTGGTAAGTTAGCGGGGCTTCCGTCAGGCTCGCTAGATGGCGGGCTGGTGGCGTCTTGTCATGTCCTGACTTGAATTAACTTGTCCTTTCTTGTTTTGCGTTGGTTTGTTTTGTCTTGTTTTGTTTTGTTCTTGTCTCTGCTTTTCTGTCTTTGTGTTCGTGTGTGTGTGTGTGTGTGTGTGTGTGTGTGTGTGTGTGTGTGTGTGTTTCTACCTGTGTCTCTCTGTCTCCGTGTGTATTTGTTTTTTCTTTGTTCTCTCTCTCTCTCTCTCTCTCTCTCTCTCTCTCTCTCTCTCTCTCTCTCTCTCTCTCTCTCTCTCTCTCTCTCTCTCTCTCTCTCTCTCTCTCTCTCTCGACTTAATCCCGTCTCATCCTACCTGCCTCGCATCAACACACACGCCGCTGCCGCAGGAGCTTAATAATAGTAATAATAGTAATAATAATAATAATAATAATAATAATAATAATAATAATAAGTATTTGTGATGAACCTGACAACAAATATTAATGTTTTCCTCATAATATCTTCCACTTATTTCTTCTTTTAATTTCTTACTTTTTTTTCTCTCTTTTCTTTTTTATCTTGCTATTCCTTTTCTTCCGTGTGCATTTGTGTGTGTGTGTGTGTGTGTGTGTGTGTGTGTGTGTGTGTGTGTGTGTGTGTGTGTGTGTGTGTGTGTGTGTAACGTGACTTTCAATTCCTAGTGTTACTTTTCTTTTCTTTGTGTTCATTCCTGTTTATCTTTAATTTTATATGCTGGGTAAAAAAATAAAAAAAAAAAAGATAAGCATTACTTGAAATTTTAATGTATGCTCTTGTAGTTAATTTATCATGACATATTTTAGAAAGGCTTTCATATTATGAAAGGTAGTGTAAGCTCTCTCTCTCTCTCTCTCTCTCTCTCTCTCTCTCTCTCTCTCTCTCTCTCTCTCTCTCTCTCTCTCTAGCATCTTACGAATACATTATCTTTCCTTCCTTCCTTCCTTCCTTCCTTCCTTCCTTCCTTCCTTGCTTCCTTCCTCCTATCCTCCCTTTTCCTCTTCACACAGTCTTACAACCACCATCTCCACCATCCACACACACACACACACACACACACACACACACACACACACACACACACACACACACACACACACACACACACACACACACTTCAAAAAACCCATTCACAAAAACTCCCACAATTGACTGAGCATGTACAAACCTTTTATTTTTTAATTCCACAGCACAGCACAGCAAAACAGAGCACAGCAACAAACGCACGCTAATTAATTACAGCACCAGCACATCCCGCAA
>NC_087173.1:18712722-18782722 GCF_035594125.1 Scylla paramamosain
GCACCGTTCATTAATTACACCAGTAGATGCCCCTTTGTTTACTGATTTACTCACAAGACAGTAAAGCAAAAGAACATAAGAAAATAAGGGAAGCTGCAAGAAGCCATCAGGTCTACACATACCTATCTATTTCCATCATCATCATCCATCAATTTATCTAACCTTCTTTCAGAGCTCCATAATGTCTCAGCACTAACAACCTGATTGCTGAGTGTATTCATTTATCTACCACTGTTTGAAAGTTAATTCCTCCTTATCTATTTCTTGAACCTAACTTCTTTTTTTTCAAGCTTGTTCTATCCTGATTACTGATCCTGAGAATTCTGCTTATGCCATCTTTGTTATAACTTCTGTACCACTTAAAGACTTCTGTCAGGTCCATTCTATTTGAAAACCCCTTCTTTCCTATCTTTTTTTTTTTTTCAATAACTGACTTTATCATGCATGAACCCATTATGACTTGTTCTGCACTCATTACTGATTCAGAGAAATTTGCTTGTCACCCTTGTTATATCCCCCTGTAGGTACCATTTAAGACTTCTATCGAATCCACTCTTTTTCAAAAACCAGTTCTTTCCTATATCTTTTTTTTTTTTTTAACTATTATGATTGATCCTATTATTCCTTGTCCTATCCTGATAACTGATCCTGAGAAGTTTGCTTACGTCACCCTTGTTACATCCCCTATACCACTTGAAGCCCCACTCATGCTACGCTTCTCTAAGAAAAGTAAATTAAAAAACTTCAATTTCTCTACAGGGAATGCCACGTGTAGGCCTGATGGTTTCTTGCAGCTTCCCTTATTTCCTTATTTCCTTATGTTCTTTCGTAATGAATACTTCTCATTCCCTATATATTTTTAATCATTCTTCTTTGTACTGAGTTTAATAGACCTAAATCCTTTACTCTTATCCCTTATGCCACTAAAAAGCCCCCATAACACTTAGACCTGATTATAAAGGACCTCAGTACAATTATGGAAGGTGAGCTGGCAATACTGCACCACGCCACAGGTGAGGTGGACGCAGCAATAAGTAATGCCGGGTGAGGTGAAGGTGATGGATGGGGCGCGTGATTACCTGTGCCTGGGGGGATGGATATGAGGGGACTCGTGGGTCTGTCTCATTCCTCTCATTCCTTCTCCCTTGAATCCGCGGATGCAGTTTCGCGTGACGGACGGCTCGGGAAAATAAAGGCGTGGGACGTTTCTCGTTTCTTCTCGTGTCTTCGTTTTCTTCGTGTCCTGTCTCGCCTCTGCACGAATAGGGGGTACTTGGGAGATTTTAGTGATTGGGGATGGTTGAGTTGTGGGTTGTGGATTAGCGTAGGTGGAAAGTGTGGATGAATAAGTAAATAAAGTCCAGGTCTTATAATTTTTTTTTTCTTAATGGAGCCTTTTTTTTTTTTTTTTTTTTTTTTCCTCTTTGGCCTGTCTCCACAATATATGGAAAATACAAACAAAAACAAATGTGGATAACTTTACATTATTATTATTACACAAAAATTTACAAGTTAAATTATGAAAAATTCAGGGTTAATACAGATAGAATAAGGAAAAAATTATAAAAAAAAAATTAGGTTAAATATAGATAATACAAAAAACTCTGGATCAATAAAAAAAAAATTTAATCTGAACAAAAAATTATCGAAAATGAGTAAAATTATGTAAGAAAAAAGCTTGGATGAATAAAAAAAAAAAAAGGCAAAAAATCCTGAAATAAATAAGCTCAGATGACAAAAAAGAAAGCACACAAAATAAGAAACTAGACAAATATCGTTACATAGAAGTTAAGAAAATAAAAATAAATAAATAAAAGCTAAATAAAGTAAGGGTTAGTATGAACGAATAGAAGGGAAGGATGAATAGTATCAATATGAAGAAAGGGGAGAATTGAAGGATGGGTGGTTTAGTATGAAGGAAAGGAAGTAAGGATGGTTCTAGTATGGATGGTTCTATGGATGGTCGGTATTAGTATCAGTATGAGTATATAAGAAGGGTCTCAGCTTGGTAATGTATATTCTGTAATGTGTATTCGTTATCTTCCTACACCCTTCCTCTTTCGTTTATTCTTTCTCCTTTCTTATTTCCTCCTTTTTTTTTTCTTTTTTTTAATTTCTTGTGTCTCGTGTTCTTTTTTTTTCTTCGGTTATTTATTTATTTGGTTATATATATATATATATATATATATATATATATATATATATATATATATATATATATATATATATATATATATATATATATATATATATATATATATACTCGTATATCAGTCTGCCCTGTTGGAAATTAAAGATATTGAGTGTACGATAATACAAGTACGTTTTCTTTGATATATAAAAAAAATTGAAGAAAGAGAACGGCCTGGAGGAAGAAAGAGAGAGAGAGAGAGAGAGAGAGAGAGAGAGAGAGAGAGAGAGAGAGACGAATCTAATCTCTCTGAAGTTTTAATGCTTCAATAAACTCTCTCTCTCTCTCTCTCTCTCTCTCTCTCTCTCTCTCTCTCTCTCTCTCTCTCTCTCTCTCTTTATGGCGGATCAGCAGAATTAACTTACCCTTGTTAGGAGACACTTCCATTCCTATTTCCTCCTCCTCTTCTCCTCCTGCTCCTCCTCCTTTTTTATTTGTGTTTTTTAGCACTTATAATTTCTTTAATTCTTGGATCTCCTCTTGAAGTATTACAGGTGTTGCTACTACTACTACTACTACTACTACTACTACTACTACTACAACTACTACTACTACTACTACTACTATAAGTAATACTAATACTACAACAGCAGTAGCAGCAGCACCACCACCACCACCTCTACCAACACCACAACAACAACAACTACTACTACTACTACTACTACTAGTGCAAATAATAGTAGTAGTAATGATAATAATAATAATAATAATAATAATAATAATAATAATAATAATAATAACAGATTGTGAAGCACAGACCATAAGGATTCTACCACTACTACTACTACTACTACTATTATTACTACTACTACTACTACTACTACTACTACTACTACTACTACTACTACTACAAGTCATCCTTATTAATTCCAGAGGAGCAGCCTGGATACAACACACTGTCAATTAATTATGAAGGGCCTAGCTGTGTTCACCTTAATGGATTCTCGAATGCTCGCTAAATGAAATCACTTTTATCACCTCCGTTTCCTCTCTCTCTCTCTCTCTCTCTCTCTCTCTCTCTCTCTCTCTCTCTCTCTCTCTCTGGGTATTGCGTTTCCGTGTCTCGTCTCATTTCTATATTCATCAATTTTGTTCTCTCTCTCTGTTCTCTGTCTCGTTTTCTGTGTTCATCATTGTAAGTGTGCGCTTCTGTTCATTATCTTGTTTTTGTGTCGGTGTTTTTGTTATTCTTTTTATTTCGTTTTGTTTTATTTTGTTTTCCTGCTTTATTTATGTTCCCTGCCTCATTTCTGTATTCATTAGTGTGGTCTCTCTCTCTCTCTCTCTCTCTCTCTCTCTCTCTCTCTCTCTCTCTCTCTCTCTCTCTCTCTCTCTCTCTCTCTCTCTCTCTCTCTCTCTGTGTGTGTGTGTGTGTGTGTGTGTGTGTGTGTGTGTGTGTGTGTGTTATGCTCTGTTTCAGTCTTATTCTCCATCTCATTTCTGTGTTCATTGTTATAGTTGTTTTCTTGTTCTCTGCCTTATTCCCCTTGTTCATCAAAATAGTTCTTTCTGTTCATCAGCTTAGGCAGTTCCATTCTTTACCTTATCTCTGCTTATGTCCATCAAAGTAGTATTTCCGTTCTTTAAAATCCAGAGAGAGAGAGAGAGAGAGAGAGAGAGAGAGAGAGAGAGAGAGAGAGAGAGAGAGAGAGAGAGAGAGAGATCACACTAAGAGAGGCCGGGCAGGAGGCGACAATCTGCTCCCCGATATAGGAAAGCCATCACGACCACAACGCTAGCGCTAACAAGTCGTCTGCGGGGACCACTACGTATACCTCCTGATGGCGGGTGGCGTGGGGAGGGCTGGCGCGTGGCTGACGGCTGGCGGGTGGCTGGCGAGTGGATGGCGGGGTGATAGTGGAGGCTGGTGGGATGCGGACGGCGGACCAATACCCTCGTTTTCTATACAAGGCCTCCTGCTACCGAGCGTCACACGGGCTTTCACCTGCACACTGTCATTGAGAGCCGTCACCTGCCTGGGGACGAAAGAGGAGGTTAGTTCAAGGGTTTTAAAATTCTGAGGCTCTGTTTGTGGTTGTTGTTACTGACTGACTGATTGACTGACTGACTGACTGTGTGGGTTTGTGTACGAATTAATGTGTGTGTTTGTGTGTTTGTGTGTTTCTGGCAACGTTTTCCGGGCGACTTAAAAACGTTTTCTTGAGTGTAATGAAACTTTTTTTTTTTAGCATCATGTGTTGGTTTGGTGTGTGTGTGTGTGTGTGTGTGTGTGTGTGTGTGTGTGTGTGTGTGTGTGTGTGTGTGTGTGTGTGTGTGTGTGTTTTCTTGTGTACGTTGATTATTGTATATACTCTCTCTCTCTTTTTCTCTCTCTCTCTCTCTCTCTCTCTCTCTCTGTGAAGAGAACAAGGAAAGATAATCCGACGAAAACAGAAAAATAAAGACAATGATGAGGAGAGAGAGAGAGAGAGAGAGAGAGAGAGAGAGAGAGAGAGAGAGAGAGAGAGAGAGAGAGAGAGAGAGAAAGAGAGAGAATTACCAGTTAAGGACATTTTTTTAACAACCTATGACAGTAAAAGGCTAAACTTACATAAAAGGACATTTATTTTTAATTCTCCTAGAGCAACTGCACGTATAGAATCCTCTCCAGTAAAAGCAGAGGGAAGCTGCAAGAAGAAGAAGAAGAAGTAGAAGAAGAAGAAGAAGACAAAAAAAAACATAATAACATAAAAACATAAGAGAAGCTGCAAGAATCCATCAGGTCTACACGTGTCAGTCTCTGTATAAAACATGCTTACCTATTTCCACATAAAAGAAGAAGACATACGAGTAAGATAATGGTAATTGCAAGAAGCCATCAAATCTACACGTGGCAATCTTTGTATAAAACATGCCTGCTTATTTCCACCTATCATCCTCATTCATAAATATAACCTTCTTTTAGGACGTCCTGTTGACTTGGCACTAAAAACTGGATCCATTCAATTTCATACAGTTTCTCTCTCTCTCTCTCTCTCTCTCTCTCTCTCTCTCTCTCTCTCTCTCTCTCTCTCTCTCTCTCTCTCTCTCTCTCTGCCCCTTCACTTTTTTTCAAACTTCACCGTACTACGTGTGGCACTCCCAGTATTAAACATGGCTGTCATCATCCATATCATCATCCGTACATCTGTCTAACCTTTTAAAAATTTTGGCTCTGCACAACAACCGAGTCTATTCCACTCCACATAACTATTCTTTTCTTCTCTCTCTCTCTCTCTCTCTCTCTCTCTCTCTCTCTCTCTCTCTCTCTCTCTCTCTCTCTCTCTCTCTCTCTCTCTCTCTGTGCCCCTTTCTCTTTCTATCAAACTACATAAAGCATGCCTCATTCCCAGCTATCATTCCCATCCATAAATCTGTCAATCTTCACTTAAAAACACTCCGTTAACTTCACTGACAACAACTGCATCTCTTACATTCTATACTTATCACTTTTTCCTCTCACCTCTCTCCCTCCGTCCCTCCCTCTCTCGCTCCGCTCTGTACAGCAGCACTCTAATCTTCAGCATCGCCTCGGGAGCACAGCAGTAAGGCAATTCACAGTGATGGAGGTGCAACAGAGATCAGCTACGCCCCAGCTGCCCGAGGCGTTGAAAACTGAGACTGCCCTGCGGCACCCCACACCCCACGCTCCACGCCTCACATTCCCTAGCCACGTGCCGGCACAGGAGAAGCGGAAGACTGTGTAATTGCAAAAGTGATGTTTAATGAAAGGCTAGTGGAGGAAACGAAGAGACTGGTGCTTGAAATGTGGAAAGGATGAAGAATTGTACATATATAAGTGGATGGAAAAAGAGACGGGGTAAAAAAGAGATGAAAGACAAAAGTGTTTAAAATGTGGAAGGGATGAACAGTGCGTAGGCAGAGGAATTGTGGATATGATAGTGAATGGAATAAAAAAGACGAGGCTGGTTGAAGAGGAGATGGAAGGACTGCTTAGATGAATTGAAAGAGAGTTGAATGTAGAGAGGCAGAAGACAACGCCCTCTATGGAGAATACTAATGGCGGAGACTACTGAAGAAGGTGAAGAAGTGTTTGAAATGTGGAAGAAGAGGGAACAGTAGCGGAAGAGTAATCTTTAAATAACTGAAAAAATAATAAATAAAAAAATGAATAAACCCAAGAGGAACATTAGACCGAACATAACTGAAATTACCTGAACCTAACCGACCAACAACCGAACCGAACCTAACCGAAAAAACAACTGAACTTAACCGACCAACAACCTAACTGAACCTAACCGTACCAACAACCGAACTTAACCAACCAACAACCGAACCGAACCGAACCCAACCGACCAACAACCGAACCGAACCGATACTAAGGAAAGGACGTTATTAATGGAGGCTTGGGAGAGGGAAATGAAAAGGAGGCAATATAGAAAAATGGAAATTACGTTTTTTTTCATATTATCCTCGTTTTCTTTATCGTTTTTCTTTTTAATTTTTTCCTTATCATGTTCTTTGCTATTTTCCTTGCTGTTCATTATTCGTTTTCTCTTTTTATTTTGTTTTCTTTCTCTCTTTTCCCCTGCAGTTTGAGAAGGAAACGTTCTAGAATATGAAAAAAAGTTTTCGAAATTCTTTTCGCGTTTTCATTCTTCTTTATTCTGTTTCTCGTCTACTTTATTTATTCTCTCGCTGTTCTCTCTCTCTTAGTCTCCATTCTTTCCTTCTTTCCTTTTTCCCTTTTCCTCTGTGTTCTCTCTGACTTCCTTCTTATTCATGTCTTTTTCCTCTCCTTTCTTTCTTTCCTTTCATGTTCTCTTTCTTCTTACTGTTTCACCTCCTTTTTTTTCTTCTTATGTCTTCTTTCTCTTCCCTTTGTCCTCTTCTTTCTTTTATTTCATGTTCTCTCTTCTTTCTTGCATATTTTTTTTCTTTTCCTTCTTTCCGTTTACGAGATTTCTCACTTCCTTCTTTTCTTTCTTTCATTTCTTCTTTCTCTTCCTTCTTCACTCTGCTTTCCTTTATTTCATGTTCTTTCCCTTCCTTCTTTCCTTTTGTTCTCTTTCTCTTACTTTCTCCTTTTCCTTCTTTCATGTTCTCTTTCTCTTCCCTCGTTTCTTACCCTTTCTCTTATTTTGTCTTCCTTCCTTCCTTTATCTCCCCTCTCTCTTCTCTCTTTTCCTTCATTCTTAAACCTTCCCCTACCTCCTTCCTTCCTTCCTTCCTTCCTTCTTTCCTTCTCCCTCTATTCATTTTATCTGTTTCATCACTCCCATCTTCCTTTCCCCTCAATCATCCTTCCTTCCTTCCCTCCTTCCTTCTTCTTCCTTTCTTCCTTCCCCATCAGTCACCATTCCATCCCCCTCTCCACCTTCCCATCCACCCCATTCCTTCCTTCCATCAATCCCCCTTCCTCCCCTTCATCCCCTTCCTCCATCCCCCCCCCCCACCCTTCACCCAGGTATGGAGGGACAGGTGAATATGGGGGCTGTCTGCACCCAACTGCTCCACAATGCTGTCTTGAAGGTGTGTGTGTGTGTGTGTGTGTGTGTGTGTGTGTGTGTGTTGTTTTCGTTTTGTCTGATATTGCTAATGTTGTTATGACTTCTGGTACCACTACTGCTTCTACTACTACTACTATTACTACTACTACTACTACTACTACTACTACTACTACTACTACTACTACTACTACTAGTAATAATAAGAAGAAAAAGAAGATTTTTTATTCGCTTTAATTTTGTATTTAATTTCGTTCCGTAACTCTTTTACTTATTGTTACTATTATAATTTATTCTTCATCATCTTTTCTTCTTATTATTATTTTTATTTTCATTTCCTTCTTCTTCTTCTTCTTCTTCTTCTTCTTCTTCTTCTTCTTCTTCTTCTTCTTCTTCTTCTTCTTCTTCTTCTTCTTTTCTTCTACTTCATAATCATTTTCATCTTCATCTCCTCGTCTTCCTCTCCTCTCCTCTCCTCTCCTCTCCTCTCCCTTTCTCCTCTCCCCTCCCCTCCCCTCCCCTCCTCCCCAACCACCACCAGCACCATTCTTTCTTTCCTTCCTGCATTCATTCATTCATTCATTCTTTCCCTCGTCTTCGCCACCCTCCCCCTCTCTCCTCCCTTCCCTCCCCCTCCCTCGCATCATGGCGGGCGCTGGCAGGACCCGCTCGTTCATCCTCATCTCAAGTCTCTTTCATTATCAGTGTTATATTTTTCCTCGTGAATAGATAACCCTTTATACCCTCAATTTTCCCCACACCATATATTACTTCCGTTTACTCCATTTTTCACTGTTCCAGCCCCCTCCTCCTCCTCCTCCTTCTCCTTCTTCTTCTTCTTCTTTTTCTTCTTCTCTTCCTCCTCCTATTCCCCTTTCTTCCTGTTTTGCTTTCTTACTATGACTGTTTTCAAAGACCACAGAGATGATTAGCCTGGTTCTCAAAAGTGTTTTTTCCGTAAATATTGTAGAAATCTTGTTAATCTGTCATTAAAACCGTGAAAACACCCTTAGAAACCTGTGTAATTTCAAATAGAGCCTTTTGAAGTGATTTGCTCTCTTATCACAACTGTTTTCAAAGGCCACAGAGATGATTAGCCAGGTTCTCAAGAGTGTTTTTCCTGTAAATATTGTTGGAATCTTGTTAATCGGTCACTAGAACCTGAAAACCCGTGCAACTTCAACTAGAATATATTGTTTAGTTTATTACCAGCTACATCCTTCTAGTCCTTTTCCCTCCTGCTTCCTGGTACCTTCTCTCACTTTGTTCCCTATGTTCGTATGTTCCCTTGCATTCCTTAGTTTATTTCCTAGTATTTTCCTGCTCCACCCCTCCTCCTCCTCCTCCTCCTGCTCCTCTTCCTAGATCTTCCTTCTCTACCCTATATAGTACAGTACCTCCTCCCAGTCCTTCTCTTAATCCTCCTTCCCTATTCCTCCTCCTCCTTCTCCTTCTCCTCCTAATCTTCCTTCCTCCTTTACCTCCTCCCAGTTCGTCTTCTAATCTTCCTTCCTTCTCCTCCTCTTACCTTGCAGTCCACCTCCTCGTCCTTCCTTCTCCTCCCCCGTGCCTCCACCTCCTGCATTCCTTCCACCTTGTAAACTGAAGCCAATGTAAGGCCCAGTATGTCCCCTAGTGGTGGGTATTGTTTTTAAGCACTGCCAAGATTAGTGGCGGGATAAAACTTGCTTAACTGGGCGGCAGAAGCGCGTGTTTGGTGTATTGTGGTGGTGCTGTGTTGGTGGTGGTGGTGGTGTGGTGGAGGTCAGAGAGTGGGTTAGAGATTCATTCACTTCCTGCAATTAACACTCAATGATAAAACACATTCTAGATATACCCAGTCCCCCTCTGTCAATATTTAACACCAATATTTTACTCTGACTGCATTACAACTGTCTGGCTCTATTTACTGATACTGTGACAGGCTGCTTGTTCATCTTGACCCTCTCTCTGGTCCTTGACAGGTCTATTTAGCTTGTCTCTGTCTCCTTCTGCCTGTTCCCGTCCCCTATACCTCACAATATGCACGTGATTTTAGAGCGACCTCCCGCCCTAACAAGGCTTTCGTTGCTATAAGATTTATTTTTAAATACTTCGATCATACGGTTTATTTTCCTATACTTTCAGTAAGGTTCATTTTTAAATAACTATATTTTACCCATACTTCGGTCATAAAGTTTATTTTCCCTTAACCTTCAATAATTTTCTTTCTCGAGTAACTTCGGTAATCGCATCTTCTAATCAGGAACAAGGAGGCGGCGTTTTCTCCAGTGTGTCGGCTGTCCGTCTTGTCCACGTCATTTGTTGCCAGTGACCTCTGCTTCCCTTGTGTTCTAATTTAGTGACAGCCACCTGGATATCTCTCCTTGTAATCTGCTGCTAATCTTCGTCTGTGTTAGTCTTGTGATGACTCGCCCACTGCATCTTGTTCTCCTCGGTGGTGGCGTCTTGTCTTTCATCAGTCAGGTAGGTGATAGCCTCATTTTTCGTCGTGTTTATTCTTTCTACTTTCTTACTTCCTTCTCCGTTTCTTCATTCTTGTCTCATTCTTCTTTCTTACGTGTTTTATTTCTTCTTGGTGGTGACTCTTGGGTTACAACAAAACATTACACTCATTTTTTTTTCTTCTGACTGATAAAAAAAAAAAAAAAGCGTTTCCAAGATATGTTTGAAAAGCCTCTCCCTAGGTTACCACGCAGTACATGTGAGGCTAACCCAGAGATCAATATACTCGTATATGACTTAGACAATCGGCAGAGATGGAGTTCCTTAATTTGTAGATAACACCTGACAATTTTGGGATCTTTGAGGTTTCCATAAGAGGGCATCGTCAAGGTTACGTGAGAGAGTTTTGTCATGAAAGATCAAGGAAGATGGTAGATTAAGAATGATCTTTCCTAGTGAATTATTTACAGGGGTCTTGTTGGGGTTTGCCTGCTTGTTCTCTTAGCTTTGACATGCTGTAATTTCCCTTCACTGCCCTTGATACTGATGTCAATGTATCTCTGTATCGCCTGAAGACCCTTTCATATGTTAATGGCCATACCCGTTTAAGTTTTCCATTGTACCACGATGCCTAATAGCAATACCTGAAGCAATGTAAAGTTTCCCAAAATGATTTAGCTTAAGTGAAAATTTTGATGGAAAGTGGCGATCGTAAAGACTATGAAATTTTACCATGGATGTGTCAAAATATTCATTAATTCCATAACCCTCCACTTGTTGATTCGAATTATAGCCTATCGAGTGGTGTGGTGGTGGTGGTGGTGGTGGTGGTGGTATAGGGGCATGAGGGAAGAGTAGTGAGGCAGGTTGTAGAATGTAAACTGTAGAAAGATAGAAAAGGAAGAAAGGGAGGAAGATCTGGATTATATGGAGAAAGGTGAGGCAGTGAAAGAGAAGAGAAGAGAAGAGGTGTCTGTGTTATAGAGAGAAGCGAGGTTGTGGCGGCTGAGGGAGAAGAAAGAGCGAAATTGGGCTGAGAGAGAGAGAGAGAGAGAGAGAGAGAGAGAGAGAGAGAGAGAGAGAGAGGAAAGTTTGTAGTTATTGGGTAGAGAAAATTGTTATTTTTATCGTTTCCCTTTCCCTTCTTCTTCTTCTTCTTCTTCTTCTTCTTCTTATTATTATTATTATTATTATTATTATTATTATTATTATTCCTCTTCTTCTTATTATTATTATTTATATTAGTTTAAACGAATAAATAATAATCCTGCTCTTCCTCCTCCTCCTCCTCCCACTTGTTATGCATAAGACGCCTTCCCCACGCTGATACAAATTCGTCAGCCTCTGTCTCATTACTGATAGTGTGTGTGTGTGTGTGTGTATGTGTTTGCCTCGCGCTAGTGGATGAGAACTAAAAAAAAAAAAAAGTGGTAATGTTTGCAAATTTTACCTTTTCGTCTTACAACTACTTATAAGCTATATTTTTTAGCGTTTAATTATATCAAAATGGCGCTTCGATTTAATTTACAGGTATAAAGTGGTCTTTGTTTACCTCGTGGGAGGAAAAAAAAAAAAATGAAGGATAAAGGCAGCCACATATTAGCTTATAGGACTTTTTCACTTTACTTTTATTTTTCAACCATATTTTTTATTATTTTCAGTATCCAGTAATATAAAAATAGCACCTGACTTAATTACGTAACAGGTATAATGTGGCTTCTGTTTGATTCGTGCATTGCAAAAAAAAAAAAAAAAAAAGAAAAATGAACTGCAACATATTAACTAATGGAGCTTTTTCGCTTCGTAATTACTTTTGAAGTAGACTTTTACAATTATTATTACCGTTGTTATTTAATAATTTCAAAATAACACTGACTTCACTTGTAAGTAGAATGTAGTCTCAGTTTCCCTTGATTTGCAAAGATACTGCTACATATTTACTAAAGGGACTTTTCACTTCACAATTACCTTCAGACTATATTTTTCTTACTTTTAGTATTGACTTGTACGAAAATAGCATCTAGACAATTTACATATATAACAATAGCCTTTGTTTTCCTCGTGCCTGTAAAGAAGTGATGGGACTTTTTCTCTTTACAGTTACTTTTAAACAACATTTTAGTAATTCTTAAAACTCAACAACACCAAACTAGCAGCCATATATAATTTAAAGCTATGAAAAGGCCAGTGTTTTCCTCGTGCTAGTGGCAGAGAACCATCGGCTCAGCGAGGCAGATGGCGCTCGGGTCACCAGGTAAACAAGGCATGAAAACCTCTTATTTCTTCCCCTATTTACTCGTCAATGGAAGACTTTCCCACTTCTTCGTGCTACTGAGAGTCTCTTATAATATTCGTGACTTAAAAGGCGAAGAGAAATTAAGGAAACATTTATTAATAACTGAAATAAACGAAAGGGAATTAGTGGGGATGAATTCTGGAGTCGGTGCATGTGTTTGTGTGTCAGTTTGTCTCTGTATTTGTGTCTATTTTATTGTTAGTATTGGTTTATAAGTGGATTTGGGTTGTAAAGGTGAGCTCTGTGTCGTGTGGAATGGTGGTGGAGTAGTGGAAGGCAGAGGAGAGTAAGTGGGCGTATGGAGTGGTGGGTCTGTCTGGTCTTGTTTGTACGTGAGTGTGTTTGTGTTTATTGTATTGTAAATATTGGTATTCTATGTGGATTTGGCTTGTAGGGATCCAGTTCGGCGTGTGGAGTGGTGGTGGAGTGGTGGTGTGTGGGGTTGGTCTGCGAGGGCTGGTCTGAATCTCGTGGTGGTGACGCTACTTGGTGTTGCTATTGGTGTAGATTGTCGGTGGTGGCTTTGCTTTTCAACACTCACAAGGAGAGGGAAAATATAGAAATACATGCCTTATTTGTGTGTAGCGCCTAACAGTAAGCTTGTGAAGGTCATGTAGGTAATTAATTATTCATGTAGGCATATTTCTTCTGTCACATATAAGACGTGGTGACACAAGGCCTACAAGCGGCACTCCCTGGTAGGCTGTGCAGAGAGCTGTGACTGCTTCCTCTGTGGTCAGGCCAAAGGTGACCACACTAAGTGAACATTTTGGATAGAATGATTTGTGTAGGTCGTGTTCCTCTTTCAGGCCCCAAGGAAGATTGCCGACCTAACCTATCTGCACTTTGGCCCTCCCTGACCCTCCTTCAGGATGACCTAACTTAACCTTGCCAAGTCTTTGCTGTGTTCTGAGTGTTGTAGAGCACCACAGTGAAGCAAAATAGCAAAGAGGTCCCTGTCATTCCCTGATGTCTATGTTTGAGCCCTATAGCAAACTTTGAACTTTGTCCCTGTCAGTGTTGGTCTTCACCACGTGTTCCTCCCCTCACGGCCTCACCTGTGACTTCATTGACTCCCTCACAGGTGTGCAGGATGAATAAGGTGCCAGTGAGTGTGAGGTGGTGAAGTTTGACCCAAGATGGGACCAGGAGGAGGGACACTGGGACACCATGTGTCTCAAGACCCCATCGCCCAGATGAACACCTTTCGCTCCTACGTGTCCATGCTGGCTGACTCGGGCTCCAAGGATGAGAACAAGCTCAAGGCAGCTCAGGCCCTCAGCGAGGACCTGGAGGTGAGGCGTCACTGCTTGGCTGTCTGGCTGCCTGGCTGTCCAGCTGTCTGGCTGTCTGGCTCTTTCTCACTCTGAACACATCATGTTGACTTGCCTTTCTGGTTTTTAAATGATTTTTAAAACTCATACTATTTAATCTCATATTTAACTTACATGGTTAGTAATTATGCCTTAAATCTTTCTATTTTATCTTTGCAATTCACTTAGTGCTTATTGATCTTATGTGTATTGTGTGTTGTTGTGTTCTGTCATTACCTCTTGCCTGGTGCTCTTACCTGGCTGGCTTCCCAGCAGTAGCAGCCAAAAGTCAGAGGCAACACCACAAAGCAGGAAGGTGAAGTCTTGTCCTGCTGGTGTGTCAGCTGCTAAGTAGGTAATGTATTCTTGAAGTGACAGACGAGTCAGCAGCTGGGTGGTGCACCATATTCAGCGAGAATTGCATCAGTAAAATCAGTCATAACTAAACAGTAATTCTCAAAGATAACTTGTTAAGGTTGCTTGAAAAGACTGAATATTAGTAATGGATGCCACAGACTCAGGTAATGAATTCCATACTGCACACTAAAGAATTGGTCTCTAACCTGGAGAGAGAGACTGGACGTGAGCAAGGTTGAGGTGGTGTCCCCTGGCTGAAACAAATGGAGAAATGCAAAGAATGCATCAAAGTCTAAGGATGATTCCCCTTCAAGTATTTTCCAATAAGTCATCACGTCTTTGCATAATAACCTGCCTTCCACAGAACACAAACCCAGAGTTCTGAGACGAGTATCACAATCAGATATTTATTGTCCAATGCTGCGGAACACCCACCAATATTGTTGAGGCACCTCAGAGGTGGACAGTGTCCTGAGACTCGCCCAATGTATGATGTAAATAATGGTATCATGAAAGAATAATCTTTTGACTGTACTCTTGAGAAAATTGTTGGCAACACTTTTTTTTTTTTTTAAGTAATGAAATTCAAGTGAAGTATCAATCATAACTGCCAAGTCAGATGCAGAATCCTTAATAGTGACGGGCACATTATCCAAGTAGTGTGAACCAGGAGCCCCAGCCTGCTTCCAGTCAACAGAACACCTGTGGAGCCCAAGCAGTGCACACTTGGCAGCATTCACATGCAGCCCCAACACCTTCACACCTTAGAGAGATTATTTGTATCATCTTGACACGACAATGTTCTGTTACAAGTATCAACTTGTGAAGTCGTTTCCATTTGTAAATGTAATTTTAAATTGTCAGGGGAGGTTTTTTTGTAAAGGAAGAAATACCAGTTGTTATATGGTTTGCATAAAGTAGGAACAGTAAAGGGCCTGTAACTGACCCTTGAGGAACCCCGCTGAGAATGAGTCTGGTTGTACTTTGTTTACTGTTAACAATAACACACATTTACCTGGTATGAAGAAAATTCATAATCCAGCCTAATACTTTACCCCTCATGCCAAGGCTAAACAGCTTATCAATTACAATTTCACACGACACTGTATCAAAATGCTTTGGAAAAATAAAAAAGAAAAAAAGTCCACATTAAAGGTTGCATCATTCCAGTAAGTAGTATCATTGTGAGTCACTAATAACTGGTTCTCTGTAGATCTGCCAAGGCAAAAAACCAGATAAGTTGGTGTTGAAAAAAAAAGCATCAATAAATTCGTAAATAGCAGGACATTACAGTATGGCAGGCAGGCAGGACAAACAGTATTGGATATTGGAGGAGTGACTGTATGTGTTTGATTTCACCCTAAATTTTTTACCAACATGTCACTCACCACAACTCATCTTCCCCACAGGCAATTGTTGCTTCCCCACAGTACCCGTCGTTTCTCGAACATGCCATGAAGATATTTATTAAGATCCTCAGTGAAGGGGATCCACTCTTCATATCTGAGTACAACATACAGGTAAGCTTAACTGTTGGGTGGCAAGGACAAGTGACAGTATGTTTAATCAGTTTTCATAAAATTAATTACTTCTGGCAGTCGGTAGTGGGATAATGATGCATGGCTCAGTATTTAAAGGTACAGTAACCGTTCTAATACCTGTCTTATTTAGCGCAAGGCATGTGCGAATGTTGTGTCTATCCAGGTATTGTGCGTGTCGGATTAATTAATTGCTGGTCGTGAGTGTGGATATTGAAAGGATGGCTGATTAAATCCTCAATTTTGATCTTGTGCCGGCTGCTTATTGTCATCACTGGTGTTTGGTGTGTCGTTCCTCAGTCACTAACTACTCTGAGACATTGCCTCTCGCTCTACAAACACCTCAGAATAATATACTTGCGAGCTTTAAGGTAAGATTAGACGGGTTTATGGATGGGGATGAAGGGTGGAAATAGGTAGATATATTTCATACAGGGACTGCCATGTGTAAGCCTGGTCACTTCTTGCAGCTTCCATTATTTCTCATGTTCTTAAAATGCCGGATGTGCTTCTTTTCATCACTTTCTGGCTTGCAGGTGCTTATAAAGATTTCATGCACTGCTCTTGGTGCTGTGAATTGTTGCATGTCACAGTGAAAGGGCAAATGTTTTATTGGTAATCTAAAGAGACACTTGCTTATTAGTGCTATTGTTATTATTATTAGTGTTCTATTGGTGGCGTTAAGAGAAAGAAACTCAATTATTATTGTTTTTGCTGGTATTAGTGTTCCATTGGTGGCATAAAGAGGAAGACTTTTCTCTCCTTCTTCCTTTCTTTTCTCTTTTTATTTTTTTTTTGCCTTTTATTTTTCCTTTTCATTTCTCTTTTTTCCCTTCTATCATCACTTTATTAGTGCTTTGTTGGTGACCTGAAGAGAGAAACACTTACTTGTTATTATTATCATTACTATTATTATCAGAGAGACACTTATTACTATTACTGCTGCTATTATTATTATTCTTCCATTGGTAACCTGAAGACAATAATCCATCCACACTTCCCCAGCAACTCCGCAAGCTGATCCTGGAAATGATCCACCGACTGCCAAGCAATGAGCAGCTCAAGGTGTACCTGCGCCAGATCCTGTCCCTCATGTTCCGCCTTCTGGAGACTGACAACGAGGAGAATGTCATGGTGTGTCTCCGCATCATCATTGAGCTCCACAAGACCTTCCGCCCGCAGTTCAGTCCAGAGGTAAGGGTTTTTTTTATTTATTTATTTATTTATTTATTTATTTATTTATTTATTTTATTTATTTTTTATTTTTATTTATTTTATTTTTTTTTTGTTTTGTTTTTTGTTTTTCCATCTTTTCTTTTTCTTTTTTAATTTATTCTTTCTTTTTTTTGCCATTTCATATTTCTTTTCAGCTTTTCTTTTTTTCATAGTTTTTTTTTTTCTTTTTCTTGCCTTTTCTTTTGTCATATCTGTTTCCACCTTTTTTCCTTTTATTTTTTCACCTTTTCTTTTTCTTTTTTCTTTTTTTTTTCCTTTTTTCTTTGGCCTTTTTTTCTCATCACTTTTGGCTTTGTTTCTTTCATTTATATTTCCTTGTGACATTACCAACCTGCCATATATAGTTTTTTTTTTTTACTTCATTTCTTCATATTTCTTTTTGCTTCCTTACTCTGTCTAATTATTTCTTCTTTGTTTCCCCTTTTACCTTTGAGTTTTTTTTACTCTAGCTTTTTCTTTTTCTTTTTTTTTTTGTTTTCCTCCTTTTCTTTCTCTTCCATGGTTAATATAGAATGTGGTTTCATATTCATCAGTGTGCCTGCTGTGTGTCATTTTATTCCCCTTCATCTTATTGTGTGTGTGTGTGTTTGTTTTTTTTTTTTTTTTTTTTTTTTTTTTCTTCTTCTTCATTATGCAGCAATGGTCAGTAATGGAGAGTAACAGCACTATACCTTTACACTTAACCTTCCTATCCTTTACTGTGCTCTTTCTTAATGCAGTGCTTGGAAGTAACGAATAACAGCACTGTACCTTCAAATCACGCCTTCGTATCCCTTATTGTGCCTCTTCATTATGCAACAATGTTCGGGAATGATGAATAATAGTGCCTTGTATTCGCATCACACCTTCATATCCTTTGTTGTGCTTCATTGCATGGTGTTGATTAGTGATGACAAGCACCTCTTCAGTACCTTCCCATCACACAGTCTGATACGGACATGAAAGATGCAACCAGCATCTTTCTTTCTCTCGTGCCTCTCAGCTCTCACAGCTATTTAACATGTTTCCTTAATCGCTAGCCTCTTGAGACACTTCTTGCTATACGGTCATGTCTAATCATTACGCTGGGTAGAAATTGCAAACCCTACCCCTGTAATCTATTTCTTGTGGGTGCTCGTGAATATTTTGTACGTCGTTTTTAGTGTTGGAAATTGTTGCACATTGCAAGGAAAGGATTAAAGTATCCAAGACGCCCATGGTGAATGGACAATCTTTTGCTGTACTGTGGTGCTCCTGCTGTCTGATGATCATTAGTGTCATTCCATCTATACACACCCCATTCCCATCCCCCCACAGATCCAGCAGTTCCTCCAATTTGTGAAGAACATGTACCGGGACCTCCCCAATCACATGAGCAAGATCTTCGAGCGGCCAGCAGCGATCCGGGTGAGCGACTTGTCAGAGGTGAACGTGGATGCGCTGCTCAAGGAGACATTCACCATCACTCCCATCCACACAGAGAAGAAGCTCCCCGATGGCACCTCTATCACAGTAAGTGGGGGGAGAAGCCGCTGTGTGCTGGGTCCTGTCCTCATTGTTGTTGTGTCACGCTGGTGCTTCACAGATGAATATATTCCTCATGACCATTATACTTCTGATTCAACTGTATAGAATGGAAAGGATTTAGGTATAAGTTTAGGTATAAGTTTGTTTTACTTTTACATGAGGGGCCGCTGTGGTACAGGGGGACCGTACATGCTGGGGGGCCGAGGGTTTCTCAGGTGCGTGGGTTCATATCCTGGCCATGGTTTCAGGGTAGGAAGGGCAACCACTTAAACGGTTCCCAAATGCTAAAACTAAAGTGTTTCATTAGGTGCTCTCCTAGCCTGGTTAATTAAGGGGAACCAGACATAGAAACTGTTAGGAAAAAAAACTTTTATAGTTTTACATAAGATTATAAGTGTGGATTTAAATAAGAAAGATTAAAGTATGCATTTTCATGTACATTATCAAATCAGTATCTTGCAGAATAATAGGGGACCAGATCATCCCACCTGAGAAATTATGTGCTGGTGGCTGGTGTGTAAGGGAATCCTTGTGAGTGTGCATGCATGTTTGGAGGTACCTTATATGGCCCACCTCTCTGTGTGGGGATGTCAGACTGGTGTGGATATTAACAGAAATGTATACACTGAGAAAGTTAAAAGGAGACCAATGAAGTCAACAACAAATTAAATATCTTGGTAGACTAATGTAATGAGACAGGAAGATCAATACAAGCAGTCAGAAGAGGAAGAATCATTGCAGACTAACGTAATCAGATAGAAGAAGACCAATGCAGTCAATCAAAAACCAAACATTTCTGCAGGGTAACATAAACAGGCAGAAGTTTTGCTCAGACATCACATCCACACTACTTTCCTTCCCCAGTACAACCTGATCCCCCGGGCAGTGCTGTCCCTGAAGGTGCTGACAGAGCTGCCCATCATTGTGGTGCTCATGTTCCAACTGTACAAGCAGCAGGTGTACCAGGATGTGGCTGACTTCATCCCCCTCATCATGAACACCATCATCCTGCAGCCTTACCCCCAACACCGGTAAGTCCACCAGAATGCATGTTACTGACGTGTCTCGGCTGTCACCCTGCATTATCACTCCCACTACTTTGTTTTTAGAATGCCATACAGACAAGCGGTTCCTAGTTTCTTTGTTCTGTTCCTTTTGGTTGCCTCTTATGCCTTGCAGGGACTTCTGTGTTAGTATTCTTAGCCTTTGTATTGATATTATCAAACAGAATATGTTATGATACAGCATACTCGTACATATATAGGTGTCACCGTAACCTAACTAGGGTAATATACATGTACGAGTATGTATGGCAACAACTCATTTCTCATACTGAACTATGAGAACGATGCTGAACTCAGCTTCGTTCTCACGGTGTAGTTACGGGAGGTGGAAAAAGAGATGAAAATTCATGGGGAAACCTGGCTGACCTCAGCCTGGCTCCCATGCTATACATGAGCAAAGAGGGAAAAAGAAAGGAAATATATATAATATATAAATAATATAGATTATAATATGATAATTCATACTCTACCTAACATGGTGTAATGTTTCAGGGATCACGAGTCTTTCAACAAGGAGGTGTTTGTGGACCTGATCGCTGCTCAGATCAAGACGCTCTCCTTCCTGGCATACATCCTCAAGATCTACCAGGATGTGGTGGCCCAGCACTCCGCCAAGCTGGTCTCTGGGATGCTCACCCTGCTGGCTCTGTGCCCCAATGAGGTGGCCCATCTCAGGAAGGAGCTGCTCATTGCCACCAAGCACATCCTGGCTCTGGAACTCAGGAATAGTAAGTGGAGAGCTTCTCATCTTGTCCACTTGTGCTGTTTGAGGTTCATATTTATGGCCTTTATACAAATGCATTTGGTCTCAGTAAGGCAGTGGTGATTGGTGCTAGCTTTGTTATATTGATAAGGCTAACAGTATTCTCTTTGTGCAGGGTTTGTGCCACACATCGACAAGCTGTTTGATGAGAGCCTGCTGTTTGGCCGGGGGTGGACAGCCCACGAGACCCTGCGTCCCCTGGCCTACTCTACCCTAGCTGACCTGGTGCATCATGTCCGCCAGCAGCTGGACATGGGGGCGCTGACCCGGGCCGTGCACTTGTTTTCAAAGAACATTCACGATGAGACGCTCCCCACCAGCATCCAGACCATGTCCTGCAAGTTGCTGCTCAACCTGGTGGACTGCATCCGCACCCGCAGTGACACCAACCACGAGCCGGGCGCCGGCCGGGACTTGCTCATCCGCATGCTGCACGTGTTCGTCAACAAGTTCAAGACTATCGCTCAGCTGCAGTTGCCCTACCTGAAGAACAAACAGCAGCAGCAGCAGCAGCAGCAGCAGCAGCCACAGCAACAGCAGCAGCAGGGCAGCAGTGCATGCTCCACCTCCACAGCCTTGCAGCCCCACAGCAGCTCCTCCAGCGGGTCGAGTAGCTCATGTTCCACTGTGCAGGAAGACAGGAAGGAGGACGTGAAAATTGCTATTGCTGAAAATGAAAGCAAAGACAAAGAGACCCAGAGGATTGGTTTTCCTCCCAATGTGACAGTGAATTACAGTGTGTCTGATTGCAGGGCGCTAGTGAAGACTTTGGTGTGTGGAGTGAAGACCATCACGTGGGGGTGTGCCTCCTGCAAGTCGGCTGTTGATTCTGCCCTCACTCCCAGCAAGTCCTTCCATCCCAAAGAAACCCTGGTGTTCATCAGGCTGGTGAAGTGGGCCATGCAAGCCCTGGACATCTACACACTCAATGCTCCCGGCAACCAGCAGCAGGCCAGCCAGAAGGGACAGGTTCCCCAGACGGTGCGGTCCAAGGAGGAGAAGGAAGTGCTGGAACATTTTGCCGGTGTGTTCATCATGATGAACCCGTGCACCTTCCGGGAGATCTTCTCCACCACCATCGATTATGTGGTGGAGAGGATCTACCACAACATGGCCCTGCAGATCGTGGCCAACTCATTCCTGGCAAACTCCACCACGTCGCCAATCTTTGCCACCATACTAGTGGAGTACTTGCTGGGCCACATGGAAGAGATGGGCACGTCCATGGACAGATCAAACTTGTACCTGAAGTTATTTAAGTTGGTGTTTGGCTCGGTGTCCCTCTTTGCAGCAGAGAATGAACAGATGCTGAAGCCTCATCTGCACCAGATTGTAAATAGATCCATGGAGCTGGCCATGAGTGCAAAGGACCCATACAACTACTTCCTGTTGCTGCGCGCTCTCTTCCGCTCCATCGGTGGAGGCAGCCATGACCTCCTGTACCAAGAGTTCCTGCCACTCTTGCCCACTCTCCTGCAGGGCCTCAACAGCCTGCAGAGCGGCCTCCACAAGCAGCACATGAAGGACCTGTTTGTGGAGTTGTGTCTGACTGTGCCTGTCAGACTGTCCTCCTTGCTGCCCTATTTGCCCATGCTGATGGATCCTCTGGTGTCTGCCCTCAATGGCTCCCAGACTCTAATATCACAAGGCCTGAGAACACTAGAGCTGTGTGTGGATAACCTGCAGCCTGATTTCCTGTATGAGCACATCCAGCCAGTCAGAGCTGAGTTGATGCAAGCACTGTGGAAGACTCTGAGAAACCCCAATGACACCATTGCTCAAGTTGCCTTCAGAGTCCTTGGCAAGTTTGGGGGCGGGAACAGGAAGATGATGATTGAGCCTCAGAAGCTGGAGTACAACGAACAGGAGACCCCAAGCACCTGTGTCACAATTCAGTTCTCTGATCACAAGGCTCCGATCACGCTGCCGGTGGAGAAGATAATTGAGACGGCCTTCACAGCCCTCAAGACTTCCACCACAGAGCCGTGGTACCGGCGGCAGTGCTGGGAGGTGATCCGCTGCTTCCTCATCGGCTCCATGCAGTTTGATGAGGAGAAGCACCTGGTCAACAAACTCTTCACACACCCAACATTCAGGGAGGGGGAGATCTCAACTGTCCATGGCCCATACTACAAGTGTCAGGACGACCAGGCCAGGCAGGTGCACCAGATGGCGGTGACGGCCATGTTTGTGGCGGCGGCAATAAAGGACCTGCGCCAGAGTGTGCTGCCCACCATGGTCTCACTGGTGAGGCACTACACCATGGTGGCCATTGCACAGCAGGCCGGGCCCTTCAACATGATGGGGCGGTGGAACAAGGTGCAGGGCATGGACCCCTTGGTGCTGATTGATGCTCTTGCTGTCATAATGGGCCACGAAGAGAAAGAACTCTGCAAGCCGGGACACCTGGCCCTTGTCCTCATCATGGAAGCTGCCACCAACATCCTGGGCACCAAGGAGAGGGCCTGCCAGCTGCCCCTCATGGAGTACCTAGTGGAGAAGATGTGTGGCCTGTGCTATGAGCGTGCCTGGTATGCCAAGCTGGGTGGCTGCATTGCCATCAAGTTTCTGTTTGAGAGGATGGCTCTCAAGTGGGTCTTGGAGCACCAGTTTCCTTTCCTCCGGGCACTGCTCTTTGTCATGATGGACCTGACAGGGGAGGTGTCCAGTGGCGCTGTGGACATGGCTAAGAATAACCTGGAGAGGATGCTGAGAGTGTGTGCCTCTCCCCTGGAGGGTGAAAACAACACAGAAGAGATGAAACAGATTCAGAACAAGTCCCTCCACGATGTGACTCACGAGCTGGTTCGGCAGGTGACCTCTCCCAACACCACTGTGAGGGAACAGGCCATGCAGAGCCTGCACGTCCTGGCCAAGTTGAGTGGGAAGGGGGTGACGGAGGTGATGCAGCCACACAAGGACGTCTTGGCAGACATGATCCCTCCCAAGAAGCATCCTCTCCGCCAGCAGCCGGCCAACGTTCAGATTGGCCTGATGGACGGCAACACTTTCTGCACCACCCTGGAACCCAGACTGTTCACTCTTGATCTCAATATGAATGAACACAAATATTTCTACAATGAACTGCTTATGTTGGTGGAGACTGAGGATTCATGTTTGGCAAGACTTTCATGTTACAAGAACATAGCAAATTTAGTTCCATTGAGGAAGTCTGCCCTGAAAGCCCTCGCAGCCTGCCACTACATCCCTCAGATTCGTGAGAAAATATTCCCTACGCTGTACAAGGCCCTCAATAACTCATCCCACCCCGAGCTGCAGGAGACTGCCTTTGAGTGTCTGAAGAAGTTCCAGAGTGGGTGCCAGATAGACATGGAGATGGTGCACACTGCCATGAGGCCACTGCTGGGCTTGTTGTGCCACTACCGCAGCGTCACCCTGCCTGTGATACACCATCTCTCGTACCTGACTCAGCTGTTCCCATACACCTTCAACGAGAAGCTGTGTGAGCAGCTGACCCAACATGTGAAAAACTTGATAGAGGTTGCCAGTCTGACTAGAAAACAAAATGCTTCAGTGAATAAACAAGACAACAGTGATCTGAAACTCTGTGCAAACATCATTGGTATATTCCACCAGATCCCAGCTGCCTCCTCAAGATTTGTGGAAGTTCTATGCAAACTTGTGCTGCAGACAGAGAGGGCACTCATGATAGAGGCTGGCAGCCCCTTCCGAGAGCCTCTGATGAAGTTCTTAATGAGGTATCCTGCAGAGACTGCTGATCTGTTCCTGTCCGACCCACACGCCCGGGACCAGCAGTGGGCGCGCTACCTGGAGTACCTGGTGCGGCACAAGGACAACACAGAGTTCAGGCAACACCTGCAGATGTGTGGTGACAAACTGCAGACTGTGCTGCGGGCCACCCCCACCCCACCCACCCTCATCTCAGGACAGTCCCAGCAGCCTGCCACTGCCATGACGCCGGCAGACCGGGCACAGCTGCAGTACCTGGCCATCCGCATCACCCTGCTGCTGGCCCGGATGGACGACCAGTGGCTGGCCTCACAGTCTGCCCTGGTCCTGGCCATCCGCAACATTTGGGTGTCCGACGAATTCCAGGAACGCCACCACTCCGCTGAGAACACGGACTTCATGCACTGGAAGGAACCGAGAATGGTGGTGTCCATCCTGCTGATGTATTTCAAGCATCACACAGAGGACATCAAGCTCCTCTTTGAGCTGCTCAGAGCCTTCATAGGACGCTTCATTCCAGACTTCCAGTTCCTGAGAGATTTCCTTGAACAGGAGGTTGCCCAGAAGTACTCTGTTAAGTGGAAGAGGTTAGCATTCTTCCAATTTGTGGAGGTGTTTGAGGACATTTCCATCTCCCAGGAGCTGAAGGCACGTATCCTGCAGTACATCATCATCCCCTGCCTCACGGTGAGCATGGAGTGCGGCGACGGCGAAAAGCTCATTGGGTTCCCGCCGGCTCCCGACCAAGACCACCCAGAGAACGTGGTGTCCGTTTTCATCACCAAGTTCATCAATCCAGATGATCCATTTGTGTACAGCGATGCAGTGAGGATTCTGCTGCTGCAGCTGTCCTGCCTCTTGGTGGAGCAGGCCTCAGCTCACATCCACGATGCGGGCAACAAGAGGCAAGGCCAGAAACTCCGCCGGCTCATGACCTTTGCTTGGCCCTGTCTCCTGTCCAAGAATTGTGTGGACCCGGCAACCAAATACCATGGTCACCTTCTGCTGTCACACATCATTGCCAAGTTTGCGATACACAAGCGCATTGTGCTGCAGGTGTTCCACAGCTTGCTGAAGGCACACGCCATGGAGGCGAGGTCTGTGGTGCGGCAGGCACTGGAAATACTCACGCCAGCAATGCCAGTACGGATGGAGGATGGTAAGTATTTGTGTAGGGATGTTTATCCTATAAAGTTGATTGTCATTTAATCAGTAAAAAGTAATGCACAATGGCAGTGCATCTGTGTCAATTTCACACCAAGGAATTCATGTTTGAACATGTTATCAGCAGCCACTTGTTGCAGGGAACACCATGCTGACCCACTGGACCCGCAAGATCCTGGTGGAGGAGGGGCACTCGGTGGGGCAGCTGGTGCACATCCTGCAGCTGGTGGTGCGGCACGCCAACGTGTACTACCCTGTGCGACACCACCTCACCCACCACATCACCCAGGCCATGCACCGCCTCGGCTTCACCCCCACCGCCAACCTGGACCAGAGGAGGCTGGCCGTGGACCTGGCTGAGGTGAGGCACTGAGAGCATGGAGGCAATGAGGACTGTATCTGCTGTCAGGAAATAATGAGTCAGTTTTGTGTTTTTAATAACACTGCACGAGTGGGATGTTATTGGTGTGGATTGTACTGTATAGAAAATAATTAAATTGTATGCAGACAGTTTGGAATGACC
Organism: Scylla paramamosain; assembly: GCF_035594125.1. Classification (NCBI taxonomy): domain Eukaryota; kingdom Metazoa; phylum Arthropoda; class Malacostraca; order Decapoda; family Portunidae; genus Scylla; species Scylla paramamosain. Next base: position 18,738,277 of record NC_087173.1, read on the forward strand.
AAAAAAAAAGAGGGAATGAGTTAAGTGGTGATTGGAGGTGGAGCACAACAAAAAGTGGTGATTGGAGGTGGAGCCCAACACCTTCAGATGGCTGTGGTGTTCGTAGCAAGTGGCTGTGAGAGAGAATGTAAAGATAGCAAGAATGAAATGCATGATGGGAATGTGAGAGGACAACCCTCTGTAGATTGGGAGGATGGGATGTTGGAGTATGTGAGAGAGGATGGGAAAGTGAGTAGATGAAGTGCATGGGCAGGCACAGTAATCTTTGACTTCCTTGTAGAAATGGTGTGTAAGACAAACTCACATGAAAGGTTTATTCTAAACGTATAGTCACAATTTACTTATTTGTTTCAATGGCAGTATATTTAAACCATAGGTAATTGTGTTTGATCATAAACCATACATTATTAGGTGAGTAATCAGATGGAGTGGATGACATTGGTGAATGTTACTGAGGGTGGAATGTCCACAGGTGTGCATCAAGTGGGAGGAGCAGAGGGTGAAGGAAGATGCTGATGGTGACAGTGGCTCAGACAACCTCAGCCAGCAGCAGACACCGCAGCAGCCAGGCGGCATCAAACGGTCGGCTTCCACTGACGGCCCTGAGGCCAAGCGAGCCCGGGTGTCCATCAGCAGCAGCTCCAGGGGCAGCATTGACATCAGCAAGCCCATGGAGAAGAGCCACGCCGACGCCGTGGTGTACTTCTTGCTGCGCTTAGCCTGCCAGGTGAACGAGAGCACCACCACCCCAGGCACTGTGGCCCCTGGGGAGGCCCTTTCCCGTCGCTGCGTCTCCCTCCTCAAGCGAGCCCTCAAGCCAGACATGTGGCCACATGCTGACCCCAAGCTGGCCTGGCTGGATAAGCTCTTCCTCAACCTGGAGTCGTCTCAGCCAAACCTGGCCAATGTGTGCGTGGGGCTGGAGGTGCTGACGTACCTCATTGGCACGCTGCGGCGGGAGCAGATCCTGAGTGCCATGCGCGGCCTGACCCGAGGACTGGTGGCCTGCATGACCTGCAGCAACTCCCGGGTGGTGCGCCTCACCCACTCCCTCCTGGCACGCCTCATGTCCACTTTCCCCACTGAGCCCACCAGTGCCAACGTTGCCTCGCGCTTTGAGGAGCTGGAGGATCTCTACTCCAAGATTGGCAAGATCGTCCTGGACGGCTTGACCTCTTACGAGAAGAATGCCAGTGCCTCCCCAACGTCCCTGTTTGGCACTCTGATGATCCTGAAGGCAGCGTGTCAGAACAATACCTGTTACATTGACAGGCTCATCATGCCCTTCATGAAGGTCTTGCAGCGCTTGGCTTACAATCACCATGGTCACATGGCCACAGAAAACTGCTCAGGTATTTATGACTGCCCTCTTGTGAGTAAGGTGGTGATGGTGATGGTGTGGCATAGTTGTACCTTTCATCTACTGAGACTTAAAGGATTTTCTCTATATGATGTTCTTCTTTGCAGTGGGAAGTGAGCTATTGATTGTGTCCCTGGATCTTGTGAAGAACCGTGTGGGTGTCATGGGGGTGGAGATGAGGAAGACCTTCATTGGAAACATCCTGGTCGGCCTGATTGAAAAAACCCCGGATGTTAAGGTCATGAAAGCCATAACAAAGGTGAGTGCCTTGTATTCCTGTGCACTTGTAATACATTTGTGCAGACACTAGACAAAACTTGTGGTTGAACAGAGACCAAACAGGCACAACACTTCAGGGTGGAAGGACAGTGCTGTGGATGTTGTTTTCTATTTGAAAAGTTGCATAAAATAAAGAAATAAAGCAGCCCAGAAGAAAATATATGATAGCTGCCGAATTCAAAGTGAAGAGAGGGGCGCACACACCACATATAGAAGCGCAACAAAAGCATGACAGGGAAGAAGTACCCATGTTACACTTCTGCCTGGGATATTCTTTGCAGGAGATTCAATAGAGAGTATTACATTATCAAAGGTGATATAGATAAATATAATGTATACTTTTTCCATATTTACTCTGTTTTATACCAGACACTATATATATATATATATCTTTGTGGTGTACAGATGGTGGAGGAGTGGGTGAAGAACAAGACACCAATAGCCATCAATCAAGGCCCCAGCCTGAGGGAGAAGTCCATCCTGTTGGTGAAGCTCATGCAGTATGTGGAGAAGCGGTTCTCTGATGACATGGAGCTGATGGCACAGTTCCTGGAGCTGGTGAACCATGTGTATCGGGATGAGACCCTCAGGAATACAGAGCTGACGGCCAAGCTGGAGCCCGCCTTTCTGGCCGGCCTCCGCTGTACCCAGCCACACATCAGAGCCAGGTTCTTCCAGGTTGGTGCCTTTGCATCACTGCAAGGTGGAAGACTGACGAGTTAGGCTTGACTGATTGATCTTCCCTTTTCCTGTTTGTTTTATTTTCTTCTTGGGGATTAAACATGTTTGAGGCACTTGACACAGAAGACTTAATGACCTGGCTGTGGCCTTGCAGGTGTTCCATGAGAGCATGAGGCCGAGGCTACATGACCGTCTCCTCTACATCATTTGTTCTCAAAATTGGGACCACATGGGCCCTCACTACTGGATCAAGCAGTGCATCCAGTTGCTGCTAGTCACATCACAGTCTGGTAAGTAGTGGCGGGTGTTCAGACGTACTGCCATATTCTGCTGATGTACATATAAAAGATACACTACACAGTTTAAAAAACACTAATGTATTTTATTACTTCTCAGGTACACCAGTCCAGAACAGTTCCCAGCAAGTGTTACTACCAGGTGTGACTGCAGTCATCAGCTGGGCTGATGCAGCAGACCGGGCCAACTTTAATGTGTTTGCCAGCATCAAGGAAGAAGCGAGTGACCTTGACTCTGCGTTTGAATCTTCAGTGGAAAAGGAGGTAAAGGTGCAGTCAGTCGCCCTTCCCTTTGAGGTTGGTCATCATATAATTGTTGTGGCTCTGCCTGTGGTGGTTTACATTGATTTGTAGTGGTAGTCATTCAAAATTTTTTACTACTAAAATCCATAAAAAAAAACATTGGCTAGAACTTGAGGTTCAGAAGTAGATTGTGTGGAACATTGGACTTAATGCTCACAAATCAGCCGGTCAACTTTACTGTGGCTCTTCTTGGGTTTTCTGGTTGGTTTTTCATTCATGAGTCGAGTATGATGACGTAGTCTGGGAAACAGTTGCATGTCGGCTTTTCATGTTAGTACTTAACCACCATACGACGGTAAGTGAGGCTGCCACACAGGCTCCGGCAGAGCTGCAGGGATACGATTGTTAAGATGGCCATCTTTAATATCATGTTTACTGTGATTGTCAGCCGTGATATCATGGAATAATTTGCATGTAAGTAGGATTAAGGTTATAATACTTTACTGAAATACATACCTTTAGTTATGGGCATCATTTAGGCACCCCACTCAGTCTCCCTCAGCTGCTGTGCCATGCTGTGAGTAGCTTCCATATCTTAGGCAGAATACTGTACAGACATTAATCTTCATAAGTCCCATATAGTTACCATCCTCTGGAATATTTCATTATGTTCTCAAGTGACAAGTTAAAAGCTCCTGAATGAGACATGCTAGGTGTTGCATTCCCAGTGAGGTCAGTGTCCATGCATGTTTTTTTTTTCCTCCTGCCTGTGCTCACTGTTTCCTGCTTTAATTTGGCATGTGGTCACTAAAGCTGTTTGCTAGAACAGTCGCTTTAACTTACAGCATGACTCCCTTTATAATCTGCAGCAAAGAGTTTTTGTAACTTGTTATCCTGGGTGGTGCTGTTACTGAACATGCAGGTCCTGTTTGATGCATGCATTGTGCATCCCTCCCTGAGGCGCCACCTGGACTATTGAGGTGCTCAAGTGTTGGGTGAAACATGGCTTTGGATACTGCAGGATAAGTTGAGCTAGAAGGCCTGCCACTTTCCTCCTCCCACAATGCAGCAGGACACCTGCTCTTGTTACATTCTTGCCACTTTCCCAGTTGGAAATATTTTGAATACAAAATGTTTGGGAAAGTGGTAAGAATTTTATGATTGCACCAGTCAGCTGCCATGCTTCACTATGGAGGAAGAAAGTGGTGAGGCTTCCAGTGCAGCTTAGCCTCCAGCAGCTAAAAACACAGTTGTTCCCTCAACATCTGTATATTTTGGGACTTTCAAAACAGCTGGCAGTTTTCTGGGAAATACTAACAAAGAATGCATTATTTTCTTATGATAGTAAATCTGCATTTTAAGATTCAGTGTCCTTGAAACTTTACCCCTTATTGTGTGTTTAGGTGTTGCTGCATTGCATCCTTGCCCAAGCTCTTCCCTAAAGCAACATGAGTTGTAGCTTTGTACCATAAATGTTACAAATAGAATGGGATAATTGGTATAGTGTATCCTTTACATTTTGCTTTCTTCTTCATCCTCTTTTAAGTCTTGTGAAATTAATGTAACATTTTTATTTTTATTTTATCTTTTTTTTTCCAGGATGAAATTGACATTGAGCTGTCAACTGTCCCGGCAGATGGCTCTCAGTCCATTGATGCAACGGTGAAGATTCAGGCCAATCCAAAGGCCAACTTGCACCAGCTTCTGTCCAGGCAGGTCAGTGTTGTCCAGTGTTTGCCTGTTATGTATTGGTATTGTCACTGGGGTTCACAACATCATCATCACCTGTGTCCTGTGAAGAGTGTTGTGTGCTACACTGCTATGTGAAAAGAGAGAAAAGGGATTAGGGATGAGGTGAATATACATTTGCCCAGAACTGTCAAACTTCAAATCATGCTTAATGAAACTACTTTCATTCTTGATCGTGTTGAATGAAAATTTAGTGTGTGTGGTCAGTGCTATTTTAATGGAATTTTCTCTTGTAACAAAATTAGTTAATAGAATAATTATCTACCTCGCCATTAGAAAAGAGTTCCCTCTTGCCTAGATTTGAGTTCATGTTTGCAAAAATTGGTGAAGGAATTAGAAAATAGCTGAACAAAATGTACTGTTGTAGTTTTTGAGGGAGGAAAGTCTGACATTATTGAGTTTGGAGAGCCACACAATGAGCCTGGTGGTGCAGTGGTTGGCACACTCACCTCAGCCAAGAGGTCTGGGGTTTTAATGACACCTTTATCAACATGAGTGTTGCGTTCCAGGCCAAGTTCATGGAGGGAGTGAAGGAGGTGTGTACCTCCCAATTCCTGTCAGCAGTGGCAGAGCTGTGCCACATGGACACCAGCCTAGCAGAGTGGGTGTGGCTGCAGCTGTTCCCTCGGATATGGAAAGTTCTCAGCGAGAAACAACAACAGGTCTGTGAATAGTGATTGCTGAATTGCAAGATGAATCTCTTATACAAATTGGGCAGAGCAGAAATGTATAAATCAGCTAATATGCCTAAGCTCCTGGGCTGCTCCTTCCCACCAGGGGTTGCTGGACCTAATAGTGTGAATGATGTGTATTGAGTGTAGTGGTTTGTCTGGGCCAGTGTGTGTGGGATGCTGGCATGGTATATATGTAGATTGATAGAATATGTTAAATCAATACTCCATTCTCATATTGCAGTGTCTTTCAGTAAAAATAAGTTAATAATCACACAAGTGCTTTTAAGCTTCCAAACAATCACATTAGTGCCTTTAAACTTCCAAATTTAATTATATACCTGGCCTATATTTTTGCATGGAGTATATATCAAAACTCATCATATATTCAAGATGCAGAATTTTCAATAGTCCAAAAACAATGCATGGTAAAGCAGGACTTTTAAATCTCTTGCTTCATTTGGTGTAAGCTTTGAGTCACTGAGAAAAGACAGAAGTTAGAGGAGGTTTGAAGTGAAGGAGGGCATAAAATCATAAGGGAATGTAGTGAGAGAAATGGGTGATGTGACAGTGAATGATACCAATGCTTTAGAATGGCATAATAGTTCCCATAAGAGTAGGCAGTCATTCCAGCCACTGCTTCAGGGATCATTGTTGACACTTGGATGCTGACATTAGCCACTTTTCCAGGGCATAGCCAGTGAGGTGATACCCTTCCTGTGCTCGGGGTCACACGTCATACAGAAGGACTGCCACCCCTCAGCACTGCACACCTTTACTGAGGCCCTGGCCCAGTGCCAGCCTCCTGTCACCATCCGGCCTGCCATCATGAAGTACCTGGGTAAGAGTCACAACCTGTGGCACCGCATGACCCTCCTGCTTGAGCAGCTGGCACTGGAGCAGGGTGCCATGACCACGCCACGCTCCCTCAAGAAGGATTACCATGATTCCTTTGACATGGAGCCGGTCACCAGTCCACAGCAGGTCAGTGCAGTCATTACATTGTGGTTCAGAGCAGAACACAGGGAAGCTGCAAGAATCCAAGGCCTATGTGGCAGTCCTTATTTTAAAGATACATACCTATCTTACTTCACCTATCATCACTAGCCATAAATTTATTCATCTTTTAAAACTCCCTGTTGATTTAGCAATGACTCCCTGATTCCTAAGTTTGTTCAAGTATGTTTGACATGCACAATTTTTGGCCTGTTGTGAAATGTTAATTTCATTGATTTTCTAATCTATCAATTTATTGCAGGAGGTCCTTGACTCTTTGTCTGAGATGTATTCCCTTTTGAAAGAAGAAGATTTGTGGGCTGGACTGTGGCAGACAATAGCACATTACCCAGATACCAGATTGGTAAGTATATACTGTGTGTGTGTGTGTGTGTGTGTGTGTTCTCTGCATTTCATCTGTAATGGTATCATTCCCATGCTGTTTATGGTGTTTCTCCTCCATTTGTTGATTTTGTTGTCATTAGCATATTCTGTTTACAACCAAAAGGTCCTTGGTTCCAGTCTCTGGCTGAGCAGTTTGGGGGTACCTTGTGTTCACCTAGCAGGGAGTATCTACAAGATTATTGAGTTATGACAATGCAGCTTTTCTGGGGTGCAAGGCCACCAGTCCTTGTTCTCTGTATCTGTATGTGGATGTGGACGACCAATACCCATGCCCTTGTGTGTGTGTGTGTGTGTGTAATAATAATAATAATAATAGTAATAATAATAATAAACAGTTTATTATTAAGGCAGTTTACAAACTGAAAATGTACGGAGGGGGTGGGAAAATACTTAACATTAATCCTAAAGCTAAGTCTAATCTAGAAACGAAAATACTACTTATTGATGGCTCGCACCATGGTGGGAATTGTGCTGAATCTGTACTGGTCCATGCGTGGCGACTTTAGGGGCATTATTTGGTTGTGGTGTCTTGTGGCATGGACCAGGTGAAGCACGTCAGGCGGCAGCATGTGTTAGAGGTGTGGATGATGTAGTAGTCCCCTTCCAAACTTATTCGGAGCCTCTTGGTGCCTAGTGGATAGTCTGGACAGACTCAGGGTGGTCAGGGCTTCATCATAGGTGGTGTAGGCAGGGCTAAGGATGACCCTGCACGCCCTTTTCTGCACACTCTCCGGCTGTTGAGTTGCTGTTGAGTGTGTGTGAGGGAGGAGGACCACACTAGGGATGTAGTTAACACTTTCATGCATGTAGATTTTCTTGTAATTCACTTCCAGTTAAAATTATAAACCATGCAGATGGCTCCAGGTAACCATGTATATTAACCCTTCTCTCCACTCAGGCTGTGACGTACGAGCAGCATGGGTTCCTGGAGCAGGCTCAGGCCACCTATGAGCTGTCCATGCTGAAGGCCAAGGAGGACATGGCAGTGGTGCCGGCTCCTGGAAAGCTGCAGTCAGAAATGAAGCTCTGGGAAGAACACTGGATTAGGTAACTCACTGAAAGCTGATTGTTTATGAAAATGGCTTGTTTGTTATGTACGAGTATAATTTAACATACTTCCTGCAACAGTGGAGAAGCAGCTGCCAGTTAATCCATTGAATTGGTAGTTGCTATATTTGTCTCATAAGAATAAATAAGATGTTAAGTGCTTGAGCACTCTTGATGGTTGATTACCATAAAACCATGATTCCTCTCAATTTTTACTGCTCAAGAGAGACCCATCCATCTATCTATCTCTGATGCTTCACTCCTTCTGGGAGGCCACGGCATAAGAGCCTCCACCTTTCATCATCCAAGTGTTTCCTTTTTGCTTGCTCAAACACTTAGTCTCTTAATATCTTTTTCACATATGTACTCCTTTACTTTAGCCTTCCACCTTCCAAGTGGTGGCCTTCCTCTAATATTAGTTCTTTTAACTTCACTCATGTATGCATTCTTTACTAACTTCTCTTTATTCTCTCAATATGACCATACTATCTCAATGTGTTCCTTTTCATTCAGTTTCTTAAGTCTTTTAATCTACTTTGTTTATATATATATATATATATATATATATATATATATATATATATATATATATATATATATATATATATATATATATATATATATATATATATATATATATATATATTTGTGTTTAGAAAAAAAAATCTGATGATTTCTTTGTGTGGTAACTTTTAGGTGTGCGAAGGAGCTGAACCAATGGGACCTGGTGCAGGATTATGGCAGCAGCGAGGCCTCGGGGAACCCTCTGCTGGTGCTTGAGAGTGCCTGGAGAGTCCCCAACTGGGCACGCATGAAGGAGGCTCTGGCCCACGTGGAGCAATCTTACCCAAAGGAGCTGGCCTGGAAAGTAAGACTGGTGATGTTGGTGTTGACTCAAGACTGGTGTTGTTTCCTCATTGTGGAGGTTAAGTACATCTGCATTATGGTACATTGGTTTAATACAAGTAACATTCACAGATCAACCTGTACCGAGGCTACCTGGCCATTTGTCACCCTGAGGAGGAGCACCTGAAGCTTGTGGAGAAACTGGTGGAGGCAGCGACAGTGTACTGCATCAAGGAGTGGAAGAGACTGCCACACATTGTTTCCCACATCCATCTGCCATATTTACAAGCAGCTCAGCAGGTATCACTGACTGTTGCACATCTTGAATACACCAGCCACTTCATACTGCTTTCCTTTATTTTTTTTCAGTAGGTACTTCAGATGGTTATTGATTGTTGATATTTTAGTATCTTCTTATACCATTCTTTTCCCTTCAGACTTGGTTTGGTTTCTTTTAACAGTGCAGTGCTCTTGTTTATCTGACAGAAAATAGACGGATGTTAAGCAGAGGGCTTACATAAGTTTTTGTTTCTTCAAATTTTGGACACGTGTGTTATTTTAAATGCACAGGTGATGGAGTTGCAGGAAGCGTGCCAAATCCACCAGGGATTGGTGCACGGAAGGACCAACTCCCTGCACGACATGAAGGCCATTGTGAAGACATGGCGCAACCGCCTCCCTGTCATTGCCGACGACCTCTCCCACTGGTCAGACATCTTCACCTGGCGCCAGCACCACTACCAGTTCATTGTGGACCACTACAATGACTCTGCAGAGCACCAGGTGAGCACTGCTGCCACTCTCTTAGGTGTCTGCCTGTGGTATTTTGATTTCTTGGTTATCATAAGTGTTTACTGCTGCTGGTGTGGATCAAGTGACCATGCAATACTTATTTTTACTTGTAAATTTGCATTATGACATTTTAATCTTGGTATATTGCTGCAGAAGTTGATTTTGTTATTTTATGTCTTTGTGAATCAAATACATATTTAGTTACAGTAATAGTCATGATTGTTATGTTGCTTTAAATGTTTGTAATTCAACAAATAAACAAGAACACAAACTTTTGATGATGGTGACTTGCTAAGCTCAGTTAATTTGTCAGCTTGCATTATTAGACATGAAAGCTCCTGACTGATTGACAATTCACATCTGCATTTCCAGAGTATGCTGGGAGTGCATGCTTCAGCACAGGCAATCATTCACTTTGGCAAGATTGCCCGCAAGCACAACCTGAGCAATGTGTGTCTGGAATCTCTGTCCAGGATACACACCATTCCCTCAGTCCCAGTTGTGGACTGTTTCCAGAAAATCCGACAGCAGGTGAAGTGCTACCACCAGATGGCGATGGCTACTGGGATGGGCAAGAATGAGCTGCAGGGTGTAAGTACACCACTCCCTCTTTTACACACTTGATGAGCCACCAGTGGTGTCAACATTGTGTCATGTGTAAAATATTGGATTATATTTCCATATTGTGGTCACACAGACTAAAGGTAATAAGTTTTAGTTATAGATTAAGTTTATAACAGTTACTGATAATTTCAATACTTTAATACAAATCTGTTTGAAAATAAATGTGAAGTATTTTGTATGTTAAAGAAAAAAGCTCCAAAGCCCTATTTTATAAAAACAGTGGTAATGGGAGTAAGTTGTAATAATGCTGTTAGTTAGTGAATACATTTTTAATGAGCTGACACACTGTCCAGGGTCTGGAGGTGATTGAATCAACCAACCTCAAGTTCTTCAACAAGGACATGACGGCAGAGTTCTACGCTCTGAAGGGAATGTTCTTATCCCAGCTAAGTATGTAAACTTGTGTTTGGTGCCAAATTTATATTAATTGTTTGCAAGTTATATGGTTTTGTAAACATCAGCAATCCATAATTTAGATGGGACACAATTTCATGTTACAACCCAGATCTAGTTTATTTTGTTTATAAAATTATTAAATGGTGTGATTGGCTTACAGACAGGAGTGAAGAGGCAAACAAAGCCCTTAGTGCAGCAGTGCAACTCCATGACACACTGGTGAAGGCGTGGGCACTCTGGGGAGACTACCTGGAGGCACTGTTCACCCGCGACCCTTCCCACATGGAGTACGGGGTGTATGCCATCACCTGCTACCTGCATGCCTCACGCCACCAGAACGAGTCCAAATCCAGGAAGTATCTTGCCAAGGTGTGTATCTAGGAGTGCCTCTCCCCTTACAATTTGTGGGCTTTGCAGCTATGCCAAGAACCCATCAGTACCAACTTGTGGTTAGTTAAGTTTAGATGCCATGAAAAATTATTTGTAGGGAACCCAGTTTTTACAGCCATCTCACAGTAAATTTTGTTTTTCCAAATATTTTTCAGTTATTTAGTCAGTATTCCTTGAAAACAGCATAATGTTATGACACCATAGAAGAAACCAATTGCCTTTGCTAGTAAATATGTTTACTTCCTACTTTAATACTAACACAATTTTGTTATTTGTTGTAATATATCTGCATAATTAAACATGAAAACCCCATCAGGTTCTGTGGCTATTGAGTTATGATGACGAAGGTGGAAGTCTGAGTGAGGCTGTGGACCGCTACTGTGTGGGAGTGCCGGCAATACAGTGGTTGCCTTGGATCCCCCAGCTGCTGACCTGCCTTGTGCGGCCTGAGGGCAAGGTATGGTTCACCACATGGCCTTGTTCCTTGTTCTGTTGGTCTTAGCTGCAGACATCAGTTAATATATTTCCATTAGGTTTATTTAACAGATTTAACATAAACCATTAGATGTGGAATTATATTTTCTGTATGATCTCAGCTTCATGTTCAAGAATCTGGCATGAGTCAAGATTTTAAGAGGGAGCAAACACAGCACAAAATTGCAATCTGTCAGTGTGAGGTATATCAGAAAACTCGGTTCATTCAAGCTAATCCGTACTCAGTCACTTATTTAGCTATCCTTATGGCAGACACACGGCTGGCTGTCATCCACTTGATACTGGTCATGTTTTGTCTTTTGCAAGTCAAAGATATTTCGTCCATAAATGTATAATTGAACAGTATTGAAAGAGGAACTAGATTGAAAGTGCTGATTATTACACTGCATTTATTACATTTATTATTCATTTTTTTACTTCCACCTGACCTTCATTCCTGCTTCATCATGACCTCATATTCATCATCACTTACACTCATACTTAGTGGTGATTTAATGGGTGATGAATGACATGCCCACTGTAATTTCAGGTCATCATTAATTTACTGAACCAAGTTGGACGGATGTTCCCCCAGGCAGTGTACTTCCCTATCAGGACATTATACCTCACCCTCAAGATAGAGCAGCGCGGGAGGATCAGAAGTGGTAGGTCCCCCAAGGGCTTGGTACTGCACCACAAGTGTACACATACACAATGTTGATTGAGGGTCTCTGCTAAGGTAGTGTTAAATGAGGTGGATCCTCATGTGGGTGTGGATAAGTAGAATGTTTCACAAATGTTTAGTTTCAGGTTCATCTTGCAAATGTTTTGCACATTATTTTCTTGTTTTTGCAGATTTATTTGTTTTCATACTGACATTACATCATTTATACGTGATCAATAGAAGATAAGGTAGATCCAACCCTTATTATTAATACATCTTTTTTCATAATAGGTCTCTCCCCTTATGTAGATCCAGCAGCTGTTGCTTCTCAAAGGGCTCAACAGCAGAGCCAGCAGCAGCAACAACAGTCACAGCCACAGGCACAGCAGACACCACAGGCTCAGCAGCAGTCCCAGATTGGTGGGCAGCAGCAGGGCACAGAGACGGCTGGCTCCATCAAGGCCACGGAGCCCATGTGGCGGTGCTCACGCATCATGCACATGCAGAAGGAGCTGCATCCCACCGTGCTGGCGTCTCTGGAGGGAATTGTGGACCAGGTGATATTTGGCACCATGCCATCCATTACTTTGCAGGAACTTCTCTGAAGAGAGTCACACCGAAAAGGGTTCAATTCTGCAATTTTGGGCTTTTTTTTTTTTTTTTTTTTTTTTTTTTTTTTTTCCTCCGTTTTCCAGTAGTTTTAGTTGTAGTGTAGGTGTAGTGGTATTGTTAGAGACGTTTGAATTTCCGGAACAGTAATGCAGCAGAAAAATCTGGTGAGGCACATGTGTGATCCTTGTGTCCTTTGTGAATTTATACGTGGGTCTTCATCTCATAATCTGACCTCTCTCATAGACATTCAGTTAGGAAAAGCTTAAGATAGTGAGCAATCATAAGTTTAGTTGAGAATTATTGGGTTCTTTAATGCAAATTTCAGAAAGATTGAAATTCAGTTTAACACCTCATCCCCCCACCAGATGGTTTGCTTCCGGGAGTACTGGGATGAGGTCGTGTTGCGACAGCTGCGACAGGCACTGACAAAGTGTTATGCTGTGGCCTTTGAGAACTCTGGAGCTGTTTCTGAGGCAAACATAACACCACATACACTGTCATTTGTTAAGAAGCTTGTCTCAACATTTGGCATTGGTATTGGTAAGTATTATTTGTAGTTTTAGTGTACCATTCAAATCCCCTTGAATGAAGTAGAAATAAGAAATTTGTGTCTTAATCAGTCATTAGCTGCTATAGCATAATGTCTCCTATTGTTACTATATCCCTTGTCATATATAACTTAATAATAATTGACATGTACTAGTTGCTTTGGTGTGCAGACAGAAACTCCACTACACCCTCTTTTGGTGATTGGACAAAACTGGCATTGTATAATTACTTTTCACATGTTAGAAAGTTAATCCATTCTTGGTGTGAGATGCAATTTTGTGTTTTCAGAAAACATCAGCAGCTCAGTGAGTGGTGGAGGACAGTACGCCAGCGCTGCCTCCGAGTCACTGGCCAGACGGGCACAGGCAACAGTCCAGGATCCTGTGTTCCACAAAATGAAGGGCCAGTTCACCACAGACTTTGACTTCATACAGCTGGGAGCCATGAAATTACACAGCTTGATTCACAAGCTGAAAAAGTGGATCAAGATTTTGGAAGCCAGAGTGAAGCTTCTCCCAAAGTAAGTGTTTTCTAGAGTCGTATACAAATTATATACTACCCATGTACTTACAAAGCTGACATCAGCGTGATGGCCAGAGACAAGGCACCAACATGTTCACACACATACATTCCCCAAAGATAAATCAATTTAATATTAGTATTTTCATAATATATTACAATATTGAAAGTGCCTTTAATGCTTATACAAACACAAATATTAGTAGTACTAGACTAAGTGTTTACACTTTATTCCTTCAGATGGTTCCTGATTGAGGAAAAATGCCGGTACCTGAGCAACTTCAGTCTTCAGACAGCTGAAGTGGAGTTGCCTGGAGAATTCTTGTTGCCAAAGGTTAATTGCATTAGTCTTTGTAGTTTAATTTGTGTTTCCCTTATTTTGCTTCCAAGCAGTTTATGTGTGTAAGAGGCAGGAATAGCAAATGATTGCAACTAGAAGGTTAGGTGAGCTCCCTTAGTATTGCTGCAACACTCCCTTACTGGGTTTTGTGATCCAAGGTTGAGCTCCCCATGCACCATTTTGCTGATAAGAGCTGATGCATAACACTGCCTATTTATTCTTGGTTCTTGTCACTCATCATTTATATTGGTATTGCACAAACTACTCGTGATGTTTTGTAACGGTAAGTTTTTTGACAGGGTACTTATTTTCTCTTTTCATCACTTATATTGGTGTAGCATGGACTACTCGTGGTCTTTGCAACAGGGTATATTTTCTGACTTTTTCTTTCCAGCATTCTCACTACTACATTAGAATAGCTCGCTTCATGCCACGGGTGGACATAGTACAGAAGCACGGCACTGCTGCCAGGCGTCTCCACATCCGGGGCCACAACGGCAGGATGTATCCGTACCTCGTTGTCAACGACTACTCCCTGAGTGACGCTCGTCGAGAGGAACGTGTCCTCCAGCTACTCAGGATGTTGAACCACTTCTTTGCAAAGCAGAAGGTGAGCTTATATTCTGAAGCTTATGTTGGCAGGTTGGTACATTCTGGTTTTGAATGGGTTGTATTTTGTGAAACTCATGAGTGCATAGAATCAACAAGCAAAAAGTGGCATGCCTAAATACAGAAGAGGCTGGTGGAGTGATATTACTTTAAAAAAATTAAAATGATGTATTATTTAAAGTGGGAATCACCATTGTTAATATTTTGTAAAGCAGGTTACACATCGACCATCAGCCAGTGTTGGAATTATTGAATCCCACAAATATAGTCAGCCCTTAACATTTATAGATTTGTATCAGAAGTGTTTCTGTGGAATTGAATATTCCCACAGCCAGTCTTTTTGTCACTTACTGATAGCCTTCCAGTCCATACTGTCATGAGCAATTTGTCCATCCAATCTTTACCCTTGATCTTTCCTGGGGATTTAATTCCATCCATTTCTAATTTTGCACATGAGGCATCAAAGTAAAGTGTTATATTATTCTGCAGGAAACTAGTCGGCGTTTAGTGAATCTAAGTGTGAGCAGAGTAGTGGCCGTGTCTCCCCAGATGAGGTTAGTGGAGGACAATGTGTCCTCCCTTTCTCTTCTGGACATTTACAAGTTAAGGTGTGCTAAAAGACAACTGGAGCCTGACACACCTGTCACAAGATACTATGAAAGGCTGGCAACCGTGCAGGTAAAACTTTTTTCCATCTCCTTGCTGTTCAGATATTGTGAGGTATCTTTATTTGAGGAACTCTCATTATTCTTGCTGCTTAGTCCTTGTTTTTATTGCTATTTCCATCATTGTAATTGTGAAATTGAAATTAATTACATCAAATTACTGTATTTGATGACTCATAAGACGCATCCAGTTTTGGCAGACATTAAAATGAAAAAAAGATAAATGAGCGGATATAAGCTCTGAATATGAAGTGAAGGATTTCATCTAATATTTGAAGACTCGCATGCATTTAGATCATTATTAGACCCCAATATTTTGCATTTAAAAACTTAAATATTTGCTAGTAGCCTACCTACCGGTCCTGTTGTGAGATGCAAACATGTACCTGGCATATGGCATTGGCATTGGCAGTGACTGTGAGAGACTACAGGGGTAATAAAATGAACAAGAATGTTGAAAGATAGTGCAATTTTAATTGTATGAAAGTGTGTCTTACCTCAAGGAGCAACAGCATCAGACTGCAAAGAACGCAGTGAAGCTTGCTGTGTCACCGGGTTCGGCGTGTAACCGACCGTGTGTTTGTTTTGGTACATGCAATGTGCAATGTGTGGTGCATGGTCATTTATTTAGGCAAATTCTTCCTGACTGGTGTCATTCTGTGTGAATTACCAGTAAGTATGACCTGTTATATATTTTTACCGTGAAAGAAAGAGTCGTTTTGTTTACATGTGCGAAGATGTCTGGGGTTTGATTTTAGAGCCTCTGTTGCCATAGATGTACCACCAACCACTGCATCAATCCTGAACCTTGGCCGCATTGGATGCAGGCTTTTTTTTTTTTTTTTTTTTTTTTTTTTTTTTTTTTTTTTTTTTTTTTTTTTTTTTTAGAAAAGGTGCATCTTATGAGCCATCAAATACAGTAAATGTCTCAAATTATGTATTAAAAATGTTAATCTCTATAGAATATTTTTAAAGAACATATAATACTTTGATACAGGGCACATTATAATGATGAAATAACTTAAGTGTTATTGTTACACTGCTTCACTGCCTCTTCCCTACAGGCCCGAGGGTCCCAGGCGTCCCACCAGGTGCTGCGGGACATTGTGAAGGAGGTGCAGAATGCCATGGTGCCACGGACCATGCTGCGGGACTGGGCCCTCACCACCTACCCCAACCCCACACACTACTGGACCTTCAGGAAGATTGTGAGTGTTGTGAAGTCAATGCAGCACTGAGGTAGTTCAGATGCATAGAATGGAGGCAAAGAGTGACAGTCCTGACCAAGAGAGTGTATACATGCATCATAGATTTTGGGTGATGAAAATGCATGTAAAAGAAAGGATTGAAAAAATGAGGAGCAAAGGATTAAAGCAAAACACATTCAATAATAGATGTGAAATTAGGTACATCACTGTTCTTGCAGTGAGAGCGAGTCACTTCAAATCATTCACAGAGTACATTAAACTGCTTGATGTGACTCATTCATTGACTTCTGAGGTGCTATAGTTTTGTTACATAACACACTTCACAATGAACATTTTCTATTTTAATCTGTTTCAGCTCACTGTGCAGCTGGCTCTCATTGGACTGATGGAGTACCTGCTGCACCTGACCAAGCTGTACCCAGACATGATGTATGTTCACCAGGACTCTGGACTCATCAACGTGGCTTACTTCAAGTTCAGCATTGATGATGCCAAAGGTGGGTGCCTCACCACTGGTTTCATTACTTGAATATGGACACACACACACACACACACACACACACACACACACTAATGTTTCCCCAATTTCATCTTCAGGGGAGTTGGATGGTAACCGTCCCGTGCCATTCCGGCTGACCCCTAACTTGGCCGAGCTGGTGACAAGCATTGGGGTGTCAGGTCCCTTCACAGCCTCCATGGTGGCCACTGCACGGTGCCTGGCCACTCCATCCTTCAAGGTCAGCGCCCTCCTCAGAGCCATCATGAGGGATGAGATCATCACCTGGCACAAGGTAAGTTTGGGCTTTGTGCTTCTTCATGAAAGCTGTGGAGATATCTTGCTTAGTGTCTGGAAAAATCCAAACTGGCATGTTTTTCATGTGGCAGTGTGTTCAGCTTTGTGTTCTTCATCAACTCATGTTGCCAGAGTCTGATATGGTTACATCTGGTTACATCAATTTGTGGGCTGGTACTGGCAGGGATGCACATGCACAATTCAAGCAGCTGTCTGGCATCAAAGGAGGAAAGCATTCTTGACCATTCTCCACCTGGAATTATTATTTATTTATTTTTCCTGGAATCTTTTAACAAGGTGAATATATTATGACCAGTGATGTGCAAGATGATCATAATGTATTGGATGGAGGCAAGGAAATTTATCCATTTCTGATATTGCTAGATGTATGAAATGCTTCAAGCCATCCGTGGCAAGTGAAGGCTTCCACCTAGTTATCATGAAAGGATCTGGATGGCCAAGTATTACAAAAGTGACTGAAAACAGTGAGAGTTAGTCTTATTAGGTTTTGATTCTGCAGTCTTTCTAGGCCCACAAAATTATTGACTGATAACCTCATGAGGAGAGAAGTACCTTCTGATAAACTACCACATAACCCTCGTTACCTATACTGTAAATTGTGTACTGTAATTCATGTAAACTTCCTACAATTAGAAACTACATCTTTATTTCAATGATAGGCATCAAGGCTCATTACCTTCTTTGACTGCTCACTGTGTGTTCAGGCACCATACTCTCCACCACACCTAGATCCCAGGCTGAAAGTATCACAAAGTGAGGCTTTATTTCACTCAACAGATATTACAGCACTTCACTTGTGGCCCAAGAAAGTCTGAGAGCACAATTGCATGATACTTAGGCTCTAAGGAAGATTTGCATCGGCAGGCAAGTGTCAGAATGGAGGAAGGCTTCTAACTTGTAGTGACTAAACAACACAGCAGGGCCAACTCATTACTTTCTTCATTGAATACCGCAAAGACTTTTTAAGTGCACTGCACTTACAGCATTAGATACCACAAAGACTTTTTAAGTGCACTGCACTTACATTAGAAAACACAAGTTCAGTTAGGTACATATAGTACATGGCTCTAAATTGCTTGTGGGAAAATTTTTGTGGTGGAGATGGTGCTCATATGTAAAGAAATGGCTGGTGGCATACTCATCTCTCTTCTGTCTTCAGCTGTGGTCAATCAATTTTGTTGTGTGGATGATGGACAGCCTGTAGTGCACTCATGAGTTGTAAGTGTCTGTACACCACCACCATCACAGTCCTCCCTCCACAGCCAGGGGACTCCAGCAATTTGCTTGTCATGCACTGCAGCATATCATAGTCAGTAAGCATTGTGAAGTCCTCAGAGTTAGTACGGCTGAATGGCATATACCTTGTGCTAGGTTATTGATCATGAATTTGTGCCGTACAATATGCATAAGTTCTCTTATGGGAAGAGAAAGTGCTATACTGTCACTCTTCAACTCACTACAAATGCACTACAAGACATCTGTCAACAAAATAACATAATTTGTGTCAATGAGGCTACAACAGTTGATAAAGAGAAGAGAGATGCCTGTGGCACTAATCATGTGATAACAAATTAACACTGTCTCCATCATGTAAGGTTCAGAGCCATCAACTTCATATAATTGAACCATTGTGTTTTCTAACATTAAAACATGCAGTGCTTTACTGTGCTGTTTGTTGAGAGAAGCATCACCCTTCTTTGCAGTATTTAATGAAGAAAAATGCAAGTTTTCCCTGCTGTGTCTGTTTAGTCACTACCAAGCTAGGAACCATGCCTCTATCTACTCTGGAGCCTGTCCCTGTTATGTCACTAGCCTGCAAGTGCAA
Source organism: Scylla paramamosain (assembly GCF_035594125.1). Taxonomy (NCBI): domain Eukaryota; kingdom Metazoa; phylum Arthropoda; class Malacostraca; order Decapoda; family Portunidae; genus Scylla; species Scylla paramamosain. Next base: position 18,757,331 of record NC_087173.1, read on the forward strand.
AACTTAATAAGAGTGATTTTTGAGCCCTAAAATTTATGTAATAGTGCTCTCAGGTTTTGTTGTGCCACAAGTGTAGTCCTGTACTGCCTCTTGAGTGAAGTGTTGCCTCATTTTGTTATATTTTAAGCCTGGAATAAAGATTAGGTGAACTGTCTTGTGCTGAACACCAGACAATCTATGCACTAATAGAAGATTATGAGCTGGTGTCCCTCCTACATAAAAAATAATAAAATAATAAAGTGAAGTTGCTCCATAAGTACTCAACAACAAGATGAAAATCTTAAGTTGTAATAACTGAAGTTCAATTAAATTATACAGCATACTTAACAGTTCATCTGATGACTAACACTTAAGAGTGATGTTGACCCTTGGATGGACTGGGAACATCTGGAGTGACAACACAAAAATTGCTTCACAGCCACTTTTGTGCTATAAGGGGAAAAATGCAAATGTGTGAATCATTAAAATGCAAATACAGCAAGAGCTAGGTAAATAACTTCAACATGTGGGCATTCATTGAGATTTATAGTTAATTTCTAAAATGTTACTCTACAGCAGTTCTATAATTACAAATTTCAGGTTGTAATAGCAGGAGGTCTCCCATTATAACTTGAAGTTGAATATCATAGGTGGCAGAGTTGGATAATTATCCATTTCTCATGTCTGCTGCAGATGCAGCAAATTTCTGGACATTCCCAGTTACATCATGAAAGCTGTTAAGCTGAAATGGCAATCCATAGCGAAGGTTGACATAATGACTTGCCTCTTCATTGAAGCAGTTCTCCTCTATATTCCGGCAGCAGCAACACGAGGCAGGGGCAGTGGAGGGCAGTCAGGGGTCTGGCGCCATGGAGGGGGAGACACTCATCACTCGGGTCAACAAGGCAGTGACGGCCATCACAACACGCATCCAATCCCTGGCATCCAGCGATGGTGCGGACAACAAGGTGAGCTGTCTGCCTCACTTCTGTTGAAATTAAGTCCTGATAAATGAAGGACTTGTGAACAGTGTGAGAAAAGTAGTTACACCAGCTGAAAGGAACAGAAATATAGTTTTTTCTAAGATTTCATTGCAATGTTTAGTAGTTTCTTAAGAGTACAAAGACAGTGAGTGTGATGGTGAATAAAGGCCGATATTGCTATAAGATAAGTGCATAATGAATGTGAATGTCTTGGATACAGTTACCTAGGTAAGGTGAAAGGGACTTTTAAAAGTCTTTTTGGGAAGATTTGGCTTATGCAGTTGATTGATGGACTAGAAGTTTTCTTGTGCTTCACCTTCATTATGAGGGGATATGATCTTGCATTTCAATACAGCAGGTGTAGGATTGTAGATGATGCATTACATGTCAGGCATCAATGCCATTCCGCTTCTCGATGCAGTTAAGAATATAGAAGTATATTTCTAATTTTTCTGGAAACTTAGATGTGTCATTTATATTTGCAGGTGACTCAACTTGTGCGAGCAGTAAATTGTGTGGACAACCTGTGCAGGATGGACCCGGCCTGGCACCCTTGGCTCTAGGCATCACCCTCTCTTTGTGTCTAGAGTTTATTTGTACAACAGTGTTGTGATTTTTTAGGATTGCTTATTTAATGTATGAACATATGTGGTAGATATTAAAATACAAATTGTAAGATTTGTAAAAATATTTACAAAGGAAGAAAATTTGTGTATTTGTCTTCATTCCATTGGGAACAATTTCATCCTAAGTTAAATTGCAGTTTGGTTTTGGACCAAATTTTGGCATGGCAGACCAAATCTAGGCATGGCAGACTGCCAGGCATCACTGGAGGCAGTGCACCATTCAGGCCACCAGCGTTGCCACTGACACAAAAACTTTAGAGGAGAGATTATTGGAGTGTGTAATCAGAAAGTAGTCTGTATTCTTTCACAACCAGATTTTATATTTATGTTTTGTAAATGAAGTTTTTATATATACATATGACTAATGCATCTGCGTTTTAATGTAATTTTTTGACCTCTTTTGATTTTCTACAATTTTTTGTTTTGATTTATAAATTTTATTTATTTTATTTACTACAATTTTTTGTTTTGATTTATAAATTTTATTTATTTTATTTACTAACTTTTTTTTTCTCTTTTTTTTTCTTTTGAGCATATTTGTGAGTGTGACTGAGAACTTGAAGCTCAAACAGTAAAACATAGGAAAGACTGAGACCCTTCACATACTACATGCCCCTTAACTACTGCACAGGAGGACAGCTGACTGCTTGCCTCTCTGGAAATCTCTGTGTCTATAGAGTGGCCGTGAACCTCAAGCCGACATCACATTGCCACAGAGATAGTGAGCAAAAGTGTGTATGTGTGTGTGTGTGTGTGTGTAGACAATATTGGATAGTATTGAAAATTAGATATCACCACACTAAAAACAGGAGAGAATGGGTTGTCTAATCAGAAAATGTCCTCATAGAAGCAAACGCACCCAGCCACCCTACTTAACCAGTATATGGTAGGTTGACATCAGCAAGGGGGTGGCCGTCGTGACACCGCACCCAAACCCCCACACACACAATGAATTGTTCCACATCATGATACATTGCTCTGTATCTCACTAAAGTGCATCCATGCTCGCCACCTGAAAATATAGCCCAGTCATGTGACACGATTTATCACCGACAGAGAGCAGTTACTGTTTCCCAGTGATGGATGATGGAGGTTAGGGTGAGGCCCCAGTCTTGCCACATATTGGTGTCACTGCATGCTAAGCTCTTGCTGGGAGGTTAATGGCCGGCTGTCACGAGTTCAGTACGTGATCAGGATCATGCATACACACACATACACATTCATTCTCAGATACTGCCCAAGACCGAATTAAGACCCATCCTTGCCCCTGTATCTTACAGGAAGAGGACAGACCTTCACTGACCTCTGCATGTGGGTCAGCTGCACAAACATCTTGATCTCTCCTTAACACGACCTGACAGCTGAACTGGCCTATCCATGCTACACTTATAATACAAATTTCAAACAGTCAAATAATTCTATCACTCCTATCATAGTCACATACAGTATACTATATGCTCTCCATTCAGTCCTACCATACACAATCAGCTATTCTTCCTTGTTCCACAGGCCTCCCTCTTGTTTCTAATATTGTCTTCACACAGTCCATTCACCCGATTCATGATCTTCCCTTTAACCTTCCACATCTTACATCCAGTCTACTACTCAACAAATGCTCTTCATTCATTCTCTCCACGTGGCCAAACTGGTAACACTTCCTCTGCCCCATCAGCCATCTCTCTTTCATTATTTCACTATAAAATTACATTCACCTTCTTGCTATCTACGCTTAGTACCCTCCATCAGCACTATTACTTAACACTGTCACGCTAAAATTTCAAACTTTCACTCACACTTCCAAATTTCATCTTCGGTACCTTTCTCTCCTCACAGTACGGTCACAGTAAAGATGATTCAGATTCCATTCTCTCTCAGCATTCACTAGATTAATTCCTTTACGTAACATTCACAGTCACCCAATCAGCTCCCTCAAAAAGGGATTGGGGGTAGTCTAGAGAAGGCAAACAATTCAGGGACTGGAGAGCAGAATCACTTCCCTTCCTCTCTTTGGTTCCTTGTCTTTTCGTTGGGTGTTAATTACATAGGAAGAATCCCAAAATCCCTCGCTCCGTCACTTTTTGTTGCACCTTACGATGCGCAGTGAATATGGTGGCAGAATTCTTACTCCCCCACCACAGAGATAACGAAGAAACTGAAAATCATCTCTTGCACTCAATGTCACACACTGCAATTTCAACTTTTTCAAAATAAGTGAACGCATGAAGTTCGAAAACAGCCAATGGGGGTCAGGAGCACAGATCATTAACAACTATCAAAGCAGCAATGGCGGCGTGGACAGTAATCGGCATTTTACTTCCTCTTTTACGCGGCAGTGACATGAAGAGCGTGGCGTGCGTGCAGATCATTGGGATGTAGGAAGCGGAGCGAGTGACCAAATTGTTGCGCGCGGACACGAACACTCTTTTATCTCCGCCAGCATCAGTGGGCAGACAGCGCAAGGACGATGCTCTGTTTTGACATCCCGAGGTGGACCGTGTCTCCTGGGCTTTGTGCAGGACGTAGTGTATGGAAAGCAAACAAGGAGACGTCTTCATTTGCCTACAAGCTTTGTGTATGTACTCGTATGTATGTGGGTGTGTGTGTGTGTGTGGATGGATGGCTGTGTGAACACGTGCATGATAGGAACGTCTAGAGGGAGAGTATTAGATGTCTATTCTTACACGTTTCGGCTTCTCATCACTTAACAGGCTCTCGTGAAAGTTGTTCAGGTTTTCGGCGATGCTTTCATGACTAGTGTTAGTTTATTAGCACTTATATCATCAGTGAGAAAACAGCCACGATAACCTGAGTAATAATTCCGGTGGCCCTCGAAAATACTTCATGAAGCACAAAGGAGTTTAAGAATACGAGCACAAGTGATGACTGTGATCCGCTTCACGTGGTTTGTATTCTTAATAAAGCCTTCGCCGTATAATCACATCTGCTTATATAAGGTTGTGGTGGAAATCAATGCGGGTTTTCTAGTGCTTTCATGGTTCATTCCCATCGTTATTATCATCTGCTATCGCTAACAATATTACAAGAACTACTACTACTACTACTACTGCACCACTACCACCACCACCGCCACCACTGCAGTCGCCCGCCACAACAACAGGCGTCCCATCCCTCAAGGTTAATTAAGGGAAGTAGGAAAAAAAAAAAAAAATCAGATATCTAAGGAGAATGGGAGGGTAGCGGGAGGAGAAACAGCTCGGGGACAACTGTGGCGCTTCCTCGTTGAGTCACGGTGACGGGACACGTTGCAGGCGAGGTGACGCTATTATTTACCTTTCCATTCAGGATGTCATGTGACTGAGAGAGAGAGAGAGAGAGAGAGAGAGAGAGAGAGAGAGAGAGAGAGAGAGAGAGAGAGAGAGAGAGTTGCGTAACCTATGACGTGCGGGACTTGCGTAATTTCTAGAGCCGCATTTTGGACCCAATTCCGAAACACTTCTGCGCCGCACCTCCACTACTTTCACTCTAGCTGAAGTGACACCGATTTTTAAGAGTTTTTTTTTAATGGTTCTAGTAACAGATTAAGATTTCTACGTAATCAACAGAAGAAACACTCTCGAGAACCTGGGTAATCATCTGTGTTACCTTTGAAAACAGTCGTGGTGAGCAAGCGAAACGCGTGGATCTCCCATCAAGGCTTGAATGCTCATGGGTGAACGTAAGAAAATAATAACATAAGAAAATATGAGAAGCTACAAGAAACCATTAGGCCTACACGTGGCACTCCCTGTGTAAAACATACCTACCTATTTCCACCTATTATCCCCATCCATCAATTTGTCTAATCTTCTTTTAAAGCTTCCTAACGACTCAGCACCAACAACCTCATTACCGAGTCGCTTCTATTCATCCATCACTCTATTTGAGAGCCATTTCCTTTCTATTTCTTTTTTAAATAAAATTTTTCAAGTTTGAACCCATTATTTCTAGTCCTATCCTGATGATGAGGCGTTAGTCATGTGATGGTGGGAGAAACGTAATCAGGGGAAGATGGAAAGTGGATGGAGGCGAAAGTAGGAAAAGACGGTGGAGGCAAATTAGCGTGGTGCAAGGTGGATGAGCCGCTAGTTATTTGACAGAGGAAGGAATGCGTCACGGGGCTCATCGTCACGAGACACCACAGGCCCTGCTGGTCACTGTGACTGGCATACGCGTCTTGCATCATTTCCGGTTTCCCTGTACGCCAAACCCTTCCGCAGAGTGAACGCGTCAACGCCCACCGATGACAGCGGCGGTGACGGCGGACGTCCCACCCCCTGACAAGGCTCAGCTAAGGACAGTGCCAATCACCTCTCTCTCTCTCTCTCTCTCTCTCTCTCTCTCTCTCTCTCTCTCTCTCTCTCTCTCTCTCTCTCTCTCTCTCTCTCTTACAATCTAGTTTTGCTAAATGTATTACTTTTTTGATAATGCCCACTCTAGTCACTGTCAGGGAGGCTGCATCCCCCCCTCTCATTGCAGTGCTGCGGGGCCTCGTCTACTGCACTCTGGTCGGCCTAACCTGACGCCTCTTTACGCGGTCGTCGAACTCTTCAAAGCTCTCTTAACTCGAAGAGTCAACAAAAAACGTGTGAATAATTGTGCCAGCGGAGGCGGTCCAGTTAGGCGGCAGGTGTAACAAGTGGCTGGGCACACACGCACACCATTCACCACCACAGCCAATACATTCACCTTGCACAATCACACAAAATAACATTACTACATATTTTTTTATTTCTTTTAGAAAAGACCGTATTTACGAAAATAAATAAATAAATAAATAAATAAATAAACGCGCTAAATTGTTGTCAAAATAAATAAACAAAAGTAAATGAGTAAATAAAACAGATAAATAGATGAATAGATAAATTAACAAATAATCAAACAAACAAACAAATAAACAAATAAATAAAATGGGTAAATAACTTGTGGCAACTTGTGGCACGCTGGTGTCGCGGCGATACAGTGGGCGCAGCTCAGGGGAGGCGCCAATGCTGCAGCCGCCGCGGTGCTGAGCGGTGCTCCAGCGTGTGTGTTACCTAGGCCCTGTGTGCGTCCCGACGCTCAAGGAGGAACAGGTCAGTGCCGCCATGCGGCGCTCACGCCCCGCACTATAGATCTAACACCTGTGATGCGGGAGATGTGTGTGGGCACCAAATTTTGTTCACTATTACCGTAGTCGACCAGATTTTTAATTTCTGTATGGGTTCGTAGCTGCCAGACCTTTTGTCCCGTGCCTGATGAAGCCTGGGAGGCACCAGTCCATCCAGGCAGCCCAGGAACCCCCTGAGGGATGTCATCATGACAAACCTTGGCCTGCCAGAGCACAGTCCTTAGCTTCCCTGGCCACCCTCCCAGGTGGTCGAGTACCGGGAGAATGCCATTAATGCTTGTTGCTCCGACAAGTGAGTTGTTACACACTCCTTGGCCGCCAGAGTAGCTGCCTTGCACGGCGCTCACAACGTCCCGTGGCAGAAACAGTGACACTGCCTCCTAAACGAGTCTGGGCAGGTTGTGGTGATAAGACACAAACACGTCATTCCATCACGCCTCGCCCCTTCGCGCTAACACGTCTCTACTTATCCTCCCATTCTGAATGACCCTTCTGACCTCTCTTTATGGATTGGCACTCTCAATGGGCCTTTTTTTCGCACTTATTGTCCGTGGCGCTCTTGCATAGAAAAACAGGGCACACATGACACCACGCCACAGAAGCTCAGGCATACAGTATGGGCGTGTCTTCTTTTACGCTGCGAGCAAAGATCACCGCGCAAGTAAGGAACAAGCTCAACGCGTCAGCCGCGGACGGTCACCCTGCAGCCCGGCAACCCCACCGAGGCGTCCCAGCCAGCGAAGTGTGGGAGTGACTCATGTCTCTCATTGCCTCTCCTAACCAAACGGGTATTTTGTTCTGCAGTGCAATCGTATAGAGAAGAGGTGGCGGTGGCGGTGGCGGTGGTGGTGGGATGATGAAAATGTCCTCTCTCTAGAGGTGTGTGTGTGTGAGTGTGTGTGAGAGAGAGAGAGAGAGAGAGAGAGAGAGAGAGAGAGAGAGAGAGAGAGAGAGAGAGAGAGAGAGAGAGAGAGAGAGAGAGAGAGAGAGAGAGAGAGAGAGAGAGAGAGAGAGAGAGAGAGAGGGGGGGGGCGCTTAAATGGAGGAGATAGGGAAGGGGTATGAGAAATGTAGAAACAAGGAAGGAGTGGGAATGGGGAGGCAGACATGGAGTGGGCTGAGAGGGGAGGTGTGGCTTAACTGACACGACTTCTGGCCTGTGATATTTATCTATTAAAATCCCTTGAGTTGACATGTGGCTTTAACTAGAAATAAGGATAGGAAGGCAACTTCATCAAACTGGAAGCCGTCTGTACATATACATAAAAAGTAGGTTAATTTCCTGTACAGTACAAGTTAACACAGGCTTTGTTCAACCGGACCAACCTGTACCAACATGACCTAAACAAGTGTCTGTCCTTCAGATAACATTTCATACCTTCTGTTTCACTCCAGGTTACTTTTTAATTGCTTATCTAAATTGATTTACATATAAATATGAGGAATAAACAAAAATAAACAAAATAAAACCCGCAAAAAACAATAAAACCCCAAAAAACAATAAAACCCCGAAAAGCCCTGTGAGTTTGGCTTTTTTTTTTTAACTGGGTTTTCCCCACCCTACCCCCGCCCATCCTATCTTGCCCAGCGCGGGAGCTCAGCGGAAACTGTCAGATCACTACCAGGAAGCGTTCAAATCCCACCTAGACCAAGGTTAGAACATAAGAACATAAGGGAAGCTGCAAAAAGCCATCAGGCCTACACGTGGCATTCCCAGTGGCTTAGTGTGGCCATTGAGCTCCTCTCAATACGTATCATACACCATACTGTTACTATAATAATACCATACGTAAGCTTATCTCTGGAGAACTTGTCTCTCGCTTCCTTAAATGTCGAGTCACAGAGCAAGGCCACGGGAGCTGGTATACGCCTCGTACGTGTCACTGCTTCAAAGGTGGTAAAAACGTCCGGCGTGAGCTTAGAGGCCCGGATTCTTAACACTCCGGCGTCTTGTCTCCACTGCTTAGTCTCCCTTACTTGCAACAGGGTCTAATGCAAGTTTAAATGGCTTTCTGGAGTGTTTTTTTTTTTTTTTTTTATTCTAGAGAGAGATTTACAAGGATCTTATACTATCAATGGGAAAATACTCTTGAGAGCCCAACTAGTCATCTCTGGCCTTTGAAAGCAGTCGTGATTAGAGAGCACAGCGTTTATGAATGAGTATTCGTTGTGGTCAAGCATCTGTCTAATGGATACATTGTACCCTGCACTTCAGACACGTTGAATGAAAGTCAACACACTGTCACTCCTATGTTACTGACTCCATCGTTTGAGTGTCTCCGAGTAAGGCTCCTTCAGACGCGGCGTGCTGCTCTGTGGTTTAATGGCAATGCTTCAGCGGCGCCACTCACGCACGTCGGTGTTGATGCTAACTCGCGTTTGGGGATCTACTTGAGGTAATGTTGGATCCAGCGTTAGCAGCGGTACAGTCGCGCCACGTACTGTATGCGGTGCTAAGACGGTGGCGCGACTGTAGCACCGTGTAGAAGCTAAAACTGAATATTTGGTGTGTGACGAACAGCGCTACTTTTCGTCGCGGTGAAAGCAACTATACTCAAATAGCGCCACTACTTGTTCAGGTGAAAGGCTCCACTAACTCCAGTATTTGCAAGCGGTTGTGCTGGTGAGTCGCTTCAAGTGGCCCCGTGTAGTAGGGGTGAAGTTCACTTATCGAGGCAGGGAGGAAGGGAGGGAGGGGGTAAGGGATGAACGCTATGCTGGTGAGCGGAGTCATGGTGGGCAGTGGGCACCAACACAACACCGTGTGCCATCCCTCATTAGCTCCACCACTGCCCACCATACTCCACACCTTCCTTGTCCCACCCAACACCTCCCCATCCCACTCCGCACCTCCCCATTCCACTCCGCACATCCCCATCCCACTCAAAACCTCCCTATCCCAACCCACAGCTCCCCATCCCGCCCCACAGCTTACCCACCGCGCCCTTCACGGTGAACAGATACCAGTAAGGTCGAGGCGAGGCCAGCACACACCTTGGGAAGGGACCCAGTGGACACGGAAACCAAACGTCGCCTGGGTTGCATAACGAAGGGACACACACCGCCTGTCTTCGCGGTGCGTCACACACCAAAACCGCACCACATCACCGCATCGCCGCATCCCGCGTGACGCAACACCGCCGCAGCTAAACCACTAACAAAAAAACATTCCTAGTCACAGAGGAATGATGATGGCCTACGGATGGCAAGCAATGTAACAAGTATGAGGAGTTTGCGAGTACTTAAAGACTAATGCCGTTTCTAAGTGTCTAGGTGTGTGTGTGTGTGTGTGTGTGTGTGTGTGTGTGTGTGTGTGTGTGTGTGTGTGTGTGTGTGTGTGTGTGTGTGTGTGTGTGTGTGTGTGTGTGTGTGTGTGTGTTTCCATTTTGAGCTGATTTCAAGTAGTTTATTTCAACATTCGTGAGTGTGCGAGGAACGGGGCCAAGTACTACAAGTCATCGTAATTCTGACGGAAGCACCAGTGTTTCATAATCATAATCAACGTGGTGAGCTTGATTTTTTTTTTATTTTATTTTACTTCAATACAAAGAAAGTACACCAACTTAAAGCCTTCTGATTACCAAGTATTATCACCACCACCACCAATACTACTACTACTACTACTACTACTACTAGTATTCCTACATCACGCTTGTCTGTCATCGGCACACACTTCCCCTTACACAAAGTTCGCGTGATTCATTTTGTCCTTCCATAAACTCATTCTTCCATTTATGCCCTCCACCAGAGTTTTTATTATTATTATTATTATTATTTACTTATTATTTTTTTTTCCAGTGGGTGTCCATACAAGGACCAGCTTTTTATGAATCCCTAACGAGACACGAGACAATGCAAATTCAGGGTTAAAAAAAAAATGCCACTGACAATAAAATAATGGATCAGTACAAACTTTTGGCACACGCAGTTCTACATTTATTCGTTAAAATGATACATGTTCGCTGAGGTGAAGTAAATATCGTAGTGTCATTACCAGAGTTAACTGAAATATACGCATGATATAAAGGAAGTGTCACAGAGGCGAATATCACGTTCGTCATTGCTGCAAGACATACTGCCACTGTGATGCTCAGTTGTTTCACCACGAAGGCATCTTGCATTGCTCTGCTGTGCTTTCTGTACAAATTTCTGTACAAATCCCCGATCTTCCTCCAGTTCGGGTAAAATTAACAAAAGTTGCCAAATAAGATTAGGTTACAAGAGAAATTCTATCCTTTCTTTACCAGCGTAACAAAAAACGATAAAAACGGAGATTGATTAGAGAGTTTTGATGATCTGAGAAAGTATAATGAATGATACAAACAACAATGAAAACGGATATTAATGAAACAGCTACGATGACCTGGCGACGATGAGGATAATGAATTATTCCAACGATTAAAAAAAAGAAAAAAAAGATTAATGAAACAATTACGATGATCTGGCGAAGAAGATGAGATGGAGGACAATGAATTATGTAAACAACGATGAAGACCAATCAAACTGAAATGATGGCCTGACGAGAGAGAATAAATCATACACAAAAACGATAAAAATTAAGGTGAATTAAACCACTAATATAATCAGACAGGGAAGAACAGAATAAACTATAAAGACAATGATAAAAATAAAGATGAACTAAATAATAAGAATAATGAATAAGAAGAGAAGAAAGTAAATAAACGATAAAGATAGATAAATAAATAAATGAATAAAACAAAAGGTGATAATGACAATAAAACAAATAAACAAATAAATTAAATCAATAAAAATCGATATTATAATGTGAACTTTTAAATGAGGTGTGACAAGAGACAAAAGAGCGAGATTATAATGTGATTTTTTTTTAACGGTGAGTGACTTTCTTGTTCTTTTAACCTTTTCACTGCGAACAAAACAATTAGCAGCACCAGAAGCAATGCGTTAAGTCTTTATAAGCATCTATAAGGAAGTTAGCGATGAAGAAACAATATATTTTGCAATTTCTTCCCAGTTTAAAGATTGGATGCGGCTGTGTAACAAGTAAAGATGTCTCAAAGTGACTGGTAATTAGGGAAAGGTGTACCAAGTGGCAGTTAAAGGGTTAAGGAGTCTGGCTAAGGAAAATAAAAATGGGGTATTCAATATGGCGATATGACAATATAGGGATGAAAAAAAAATAAATAAATAAAAAGATCGTCAGTTAATTTAGATTCAGAAATATTTTGATACGTTTAAACTAATATGAAATTATGAAACTAATCCAACTCTTCTAAAAAAAAAAAAAGAAAATGAAAAATCAGGCAAGAGCCATATTGTGAATGATAAAAAAAGAGAAGTAACTACGCCCACTTCCTCCACCTCCTCCCTCAAGCCACGCTCAACTACCTACCTTGAAAGAAGAGCGAGTGGAGCATAATGTGGATCGTGAAAAATGAAAGAAAATAACCGCTAAATTACCGTAACTGCCACTTCCTCCCTATCCATCTTAACAACATGAATAAATAAAACGGAACGGATACTAATGTGAAAAAAAAAGAAAATACGAAAAACAAATGAAAGAAAAGATAAATAATCATGTGAATAGAGAAGAAGACAACTGGAAATAAAATAGACAGGATCAGAACTTGAATACCGAAAAAAAAAATATTAAAGTAAATATATGCATAAATAAGAAGACGATGCGTGAATACTGGGGGAAAAAAAAAGCATGACTAAAGGAAAAAAAATATAAAAGGTGAAGAAAAGGACAAAATCAGGATAAAAACGTGAATATAGAAAAAAATGAAAATAAATAAATACATAAATAAAAAGAAAAGTGGCTATGAATAATGCAAAAGAAAATGCAAAAATAGAGAGAAAAAAAGGGAAAGGAGAAGGAATCAAGATCATAACGTGAAAACTTTAAAGAAAGAAAAAATGGAAAGGCAAGTGACAAAAATAAACACAAAAAAGAAAGAAAGGAATCATGACGTGATAGAAAAAAAAAAATAAAAAAAAAAATGGATGTGGGAATATAATCAAAATCATAACGAAAAAAAAGACAAATGATAAAAATAAACACGAATAAAGGGAAGGAATCATGACGACGAGAATGAAATAAATAAAATAAATAAATAAAACTAAAAAAGAAAAAAGTTAGAGGAGAGAAAGAAATAAAGAAGGAGGGGAACTAACAAATGATGACGATTTACAACCTCCACTTCCTTCATCTTTCCTTCACGGTCCTTCATTCATCGCTACTCACGGGAACCCAACCTTGCAGTGTCCTCCAGTCCTCCAGTGTCCTCCATAGTGTCTTCTAGGCGGCGACCGTGATCCCTCCACCACCACTACCACCACCACCACCACCACCACTCCTCGTCCCCAGTAGAGCGTATCTGAAAAGGAAAATAATAATCTCGTATGAAAAAAAAAAAAATTAAATGCTGTGGCTCATTTTAAATTCATTCAAGTTCTGTGATTTTTTTTCTTTTCTTTTAGTTTGTGCGTAAGTATCAAATGTTAAGCGTTGCTGAGTCATTTGTGTGTGTGTGTGTGTGTATGTGTGTGTGTGTGTGTGTGAGAGAGAGAGAGAGAGAGAGAGAGAGAGAGAGAGAGAGAGAGAGAGAGAGAGAGAGAGAGAGAGAGAGAGAGAGAGAGAGAGAGAGAGAACCAGGCTAGTTTACGACAAATACTTGTGACTCACCCTTCTGGAATTGAAATAGCTCGTGTAAGGAGAGGCTGGAGGTGCCTTCTGGTCTTCCACCTCCCCCCACCACCTCTATATAATTAAAGCAACACTTCTTAACCTTTCCGCCCTCAGCACCCCCATGCAGTCAGGTCCAGGCAGTCCAGCACACTACCCTGACATGCACCACGAAGCTTACTAACGCAGAATTAAAGTGTGAAATGTTCCCACAAATTTAAAGATACAGTTTAGTGCTACAATGCATTAAGAAAAGTAAGGTTAAAGTTTATCAAAAGTACACTTGTGAGAGAAATTTTGATATTTTTGTATCTCTTGCAAGGAACACTGACTTTGTACTGAAAAAGAAGAACAAGAACAAGAACAAGAACAAGAAGTACTGAAGTAGTAGTACTGAAGAAGAAGAGAAAAAAGAAAAAAAAAGGAGAGGAGGAGGAAGGAAAAAAAGCAGCATTACCCAACACTCTTTAAAATCTATTTCAACACCGCAGATTAAGAAACATTTCTCTAGACCCACTCCTTCCCATGCTCCTCCAAAGTAAAGACCCATTCCCCACCATAACCCCGTAAAATAAAGACCCACTCACTCCATAACCCCCACAAAAGCAGATCCATACTCCATATCCCCACCAAAATAGACCCCACTTTCCTCCACAATCCCCTAAAATAAAGACCCACCCACATATACCCCCAAAATAAAGACCACATCCCTTATCCTCCTGAATATAGACGAAAATAAAGCAAATGAACTAGTAATATGGTGAAATTGTGGGAAAAAAATGAACACTTGGAGGTGGAGTGTCTTGTCCTTGAGCTCATACTCGGAAAATAGAACTGGTTATTGATATGAATGTCGAAATGCGTGAACGTTTTCCTCGCCTCGCCAAGAAACCTAGGGAAGTAAACTGGCTGACTTACCGGATACCCATTTTTTTTTATTTTATTTTTGTGTGTGGTTAAGTCAGAGGGCTCGCTTGTTTGCTCGCTCGCTTGCTTGCTTGCTCGGTTCTCTCTCTCTCTCTCTCTCTCTCTCTCTCTCTCTCTCTCTCTCTCTCTCTCTCTCTCTCTCATTTCATACCTTTGTCCTGCCTCTCTCACGCTGAAGAAAGAAAAAGTGCTAGTTTTTATCCTATCATATTGCTCACGTCTTGCACTTCATACGAAAAAAAAAATAATGTACACCATCATTACTTAACATCGAATAGAATTCACGGAATACGCATTGCCTAACACAGTGGTTCTCATTTTTTTCCTTTCACGTGATCTCAGCCATGCACCTCCAGCCATGACAAGACCTTGCATACTCTTCCTTATACACAATATTTGTAATCCGATCACTGACTGCTGGCTGTGACGGTAATGGCCAACTACAGTTAATATCCGTGTTGAGAAATGCAAGAAGAAGGATAATGAATGATATAAATAACGATAAAAAATGTAAGGCTGCGAGAAAAGTAAACATGTATAAACGTAAGCACATACATTAAAATCAACAACTAGGAGTGCACTGCTGTGTGTCTGATGCAGGACTGGCGATCACGACAACTGCATTACGATTACAATGAAGTACCGCAGAGCAATGTCACTACCAGCAGCGTAAACACACCAACAATATGAATACACACTGGAGGGATCTCTCAAGCACTGCAACACACGGGGGCCAGTTACTCATGATAGTAAGTCACCACTCCAGCTCACATGCAGCCCTCGCCGCGTCAGTGTTGATATTCACACCACGCCTGGGGAAAGGTTGGCCTATAATCTAACGCAACCGTCATGACCGTCTGCCCTTGAGATCCATCTGGTTTTCCGTCCGGTTCACTCGCGGCGCCTCGGCCTCATCAACTTTCTTCTCTTCCAGGAACGATGACGGCACTGGGTGAGGGCTGCGGTGCTCTTGGCCTTGGCAATATCCAACACCCACGGCCAGGCCACCCAAGACCTGCCTCCTGCACAGCACAGCCACCGCGTCGTGCTGGACCAGGACAATGCTTACGTCATGCTGTGGACGCCGCGGCAGGACGCCATTGAGATAGAGGTCCAGGTGAGAGAGAGAGAGAGAGAGAGAGAGAGAGAGAGAGAGAGAGAGAGAGAGAGAGAGAGAGAGAGAGAGAGAGAGAGAGAGAGAGAGAGAGAGAGAGAGAGAGAGAGAGAGAGAGAGAGAGAGAGACGTAATACCCTTCATTATAATCCATGACCAACCATTTCAGTACAGTGACAACATAAAACGTTGTTGCTGTTGGCATCACCTCACATTCTGCTTCGAAAGAGTCAGCAGTGATCCTATTACACAATGAGCGAAATTATACAGCTTGCCCAGTATGTTAAGTTGTTAACAAGTTCCGTGCTCCTATATTTTTTTATTTAAAAATTTTTTTTCAGGGGCTGTAAAGAGGGATCGTATTTTCCAGGTGGTTTTTTTAATGGCCATGCATATTTCTTCTTAAAACTATTACCTGAATCATAAAATCGCTCATGACAACGTTCATGATTTGTACTAGAGCTCTTTAAAGTAGTGGCGATAAAATGCGAAAATATTTTAGAATGTAGCTTTATTACCTAAATCATAAAGACACCTTTGGAAACCTGCGTAATTTGTACAAAAGGTACTCAAAAAATAGGATAAAAGATGCAAAAATGTTTTAGAATTTCGCATTATACCATTATACACAATGAACGAGATTACAAACGTTGTCTTCTTTCGTCTTAGGGAAGAACATGAGTCACGAAATGATTAACACGTATATGGCCGGAAAAAAATAAATAAATAAATAAACGCAACTAATTAAACAAATAAATAAATAAATAAATAAAATCTGAGTGTTCCCTGAGGCACACACGTCATAAAACACGGAAAATTTACAACACAAACCATCAGCTTGCCCAGGACTCAAAGGCAGCGAGTCCTTTGGTGACCGACTGCCCTTCACAAGCTAATAAATTTTCCTACATTTTTCTTCGGCGAGTATAGTGACCACTACTTCCAGGAATCATGAGAGAGAGAGAGAGAGAGAGAGAGAGAGAGAGAGAGAGAGAGAGAGAGAGAGAGAGAGAGAGAGAGAGAGAGAGAGAGAGAGAGAGAGAGAGAGAGAGAGAGAGAGAGAGAGAGAGAGAGAGAGAGAGAGAGAGAGAGAGAGAGAGAGAGAGAGAGAGAGAGAGAGAGAGAGAGAGCGCATAAAAGTCTCTTCTCCATGACACAACCTTTGACCTTCACCAAGTATCTAGGAACAGCGAAGCAACAGAAGCAAGATTTTGGGAGCACTGCCTCTCAACCACAAGCTTTCAGGGCACCACATCCAGTATGTTAAGTTCCGTACTCCTGTTTTTTTTTTTTTTTTTCTGGGGTTGTAAAGAGGAGTCTTATTCTCATGGTGGTTAATTAAGCAACCACTATGGTCCTAACACTGCTTGGTTTTCCTTGACAAGTGAGAGAAAAGGGCTACGTGGGGTCGGGTTTCTCCCTAAACAGTGGGTTGTTAGCTGAGTGAGACATTGTTATACTGATACCGCTTGGTTTTCTTTGGCAGGTGAAAGCAAAGGGCTACGTGGGCCTGGGCTTCTCCTTAACCGGTGGCATGAAGGGAGCAGACATCGTGCTGGGGTGGGTGGATGATGCTGGCAGGGTCTTCCTTCACGTAAGTTACTTTTTCTTTTTTTTTTATTTAAGAAGAGCACTGGACTAGGCAACCAAGGGGGGAATAAAACATGCCCACCGAGGTGCCAGTCTCTAAAGAAAGTGAGGCGGTGATTAACCAAAATTGGAGGACAAATGTCTTGGAACCGTCTTGAAAGAGTTCATAGGCAGCGGGAGATACAGAAGCAGGCAGGGAGTTCAAGAGTTTCATAAAAAAAATCGGATATAGTTGTTCTTTCTTCATGGGTGTGCATTCTAGTCTTTTCATGACCTATCCCTTGCCCATGCTGATCAGTGGGAGTTGGTATTAAGTATCATGAGGTAATGCCAAACGTTGGGTCTGCTGGGTCTTCTCAGGATCGCTATGCTGCCGGTAACTGGGCCCCGGCAGTGGACGAGTCCCAGGACGTGACGCTGCTGGGTGGTTACCAGAACGACACCCACACTGTGCTCAGGTTCTCCCGGCCCTGGATCACTCTGGACACTGACAGTGACTACATGCTGGGGGTGCGTCTTGTTCGTCATATCGCATCTCTTCCACATGTTTTCATGAGACATTTTCTTGCATAAGAAAGTTAAACATTCGCATGATTCAAATTGTCCTCACTTTTCAACATGAACGTATATATTTTCTACATACTTTATATACACATTTAGCTCTTCATAGGCTTTCATTAGACGATTTTTTTCCTTGAGGACCATTTAATCATTCACGTTACAATTTTTCTCACTTTTCAATATATATATATATATATATATATATATATATATATATATATATATATATATATATATATATATATATATATATATATATATATATATATATATATATATATTTTTTTTTTTTTTTTTTTTTTCTCTCTCTCTCTCTCTCTCTCTCTCTCTCTCTCTCTCTCTCCTTTTTTTTTTTTTACATGCTGGGAATATTGTAGTCTTGTTTTTCATATTGTACTTCCTTCACGTGCTTTCATTAAACATCTTTTCTTGTGCGTACCACTTATAACACCCGTTCTACTTTCTTTTATTCACTTTTCAACAGACACATATATTAGTTTACATGCTGGGAGTCCTGTACGTCTTGCTCCTCATTTTATATTTCTTTCAGGCATTTTCTCATATGATCTAATCTGTTCTGCTAATTTTTCAACATGTACGTATATTTCTTCGGTGATATTATTTTTAGCTGCTTAATCACCTAAATACACACTTCCTTTCACCTGGCAGGATGACACAGTGCGGGTCATCTGGGCATACAGCAACAGTGACCCCACCAGTGAGACAGAATTGAACTACCATGATAAGCGAGGGACCAAGAGCCTCTACTTGCAGTCCCCCCAGTTTGAGCTGCCGCCGCTGGGTCCGGATGTCAAGAGCGTGGAATTTCTCTCCCGCAACGTGAGCCACTCGTTCAGCTGTACCCACCACAGGGCTTGTGGCATTTAATTTCGGGGTGTTTTGATGCATAGCCATGTGCTGTATTCTGAAATTGCTATTCAGGTCAAGCATTAAAATAAAATATTTCTCCCTATACATAAATTAACAGCAGTGAGCATCATAATCAGCGTAGGCCTTTTTTTTTTTTTTTTTTACTTCCTTTTGTTGTCCTAGACCGGACCCACTTAGGTAAAAAAAAAAAAAAAAAAAAATCTTGCAAATGGCGCATTCCAGATCACTATACCAAGCGACATGGACACGCTTTACTGGTGCCAGCTGTTCAAGATCCCCAACGTCACCACCAAACACCACGTCATAGGGGTAAGCACTCATTCAGCCTACTTTGAATTGCAGTCTGTAGTGACAGCTATCTTCAGCTATATGATAGTCATTATCTGATGTTGCTTTTCTCACATGAAAAAAAAGAACAGAAGAACGCAAGAGAAATTGAGAAGCCGTTAGGCCTCCACGTACCAGTCCCTGTAAATGAGTGGCTACCTTCCCATGGTGTATCCTTGCCCTAGTTAGTCAAGGCTTGCTCTCCCTACAGTACGTGCCGGTGCTTCAGCAAGAGAGCCTGGAGCACGTGCATCACATAGTCATGTACGTGTGTGACTTGAAGGACGGCCACGACCAGTACGAAAGGTGGCTGGAGTGGGAGGGGACACAATGCCACACTGGCAACATGCCGCCCTCATGGAAGTTCTGCTCCCCTATATTTGCCTGGGCTGTGGGTGGTGAAGGTGAGTGTGTGTCTGAACAAAACAGTCCCGCTTCATGCTCCACCTGATGGCTATAACTCATCGCTGCTTCTGTATTTTGCCTGCAGGGGAGATGTTCCCGGAGCACGTGGGCTTCCCCATCGGCGAGCAGGGCAAGGCGACCTACTTCATGATGGAGATGCACTATGACAACCCTAACTTCCGGGAAGGTGAGCACCTCTCTCGGCACCTCGTCACGTCACCACGACTGCTGACAGTGAGTTTTAATACCCGGCTCTCCCCTCAGGCGTGGTGGACAGCTCCGGGGTGCGCTTCTTCTACACGGACAAGCTGCGGGAACACGACGCCGGGACGATTGTGTTTGGGCACAATGTGTCGCCCTTGCATATCATCCCGCCCGTCCAGAGGTGGCAGAGCTCAGGCTACTGCGACCCCCAGTGCACCAGTCAGGTACTGCACGTGGCACTGTGGGGGATGACCTGGTGGTTGTGGTGGTGGACAGAGGACGACTTGGGTGTGGTGGGGTTGGTAGTTGAAGCACGGCAAAACAATGGTAACAAAATCAATGAAAAAATTATGAGGGAAAGGGCATTTTCTCTGGACTAATTACAAATGGTTCCCCAGAACTTGCCAGCAGAGGGCGTGAAGATCTTCCAGGGGCTGCTGCACTCACACCTGCTGGGCGACAACCTCATCCTCAGGCACGGACGCAATGGCCAGGAGCTCCCGCCCATCATGAAAGGTGAGCGCCCACTTTTATTTCACAGCCTTTTATTTTGTAGGCTTTTATTTCAGTTGGTCTTTTTTTTATATGTAGAAGTGCACTGGACTAGAGCAACAGAAAAGGCGTTTTTTTTTTTTTTTTTTTTTTTTTTTTTTTTTGTGTGTGTGTGTGTGTGTGTGTGTGTGTGTGTGTGTGTGTGTGTGTGTGTGTGTGTGTGTGTGTGTGTGTGATGATTTCGGATTTTTTGTGGGCCTTTTTCCAGTGGACTTTTTTTTTTCAGTGGGCCTCTTTCAATGGACTTTTTTCATTGGTCTTTTTTTTTCAGTGGGTCTTTTTTATCAGTGGACCTTATTCAGTGGGACTTTCCTTCATTCTTTTTGTTGCCCTAACCAGTGCCCCATCTTACATGAGAAAAAGGCATGTTTGAACTTTACGAGCCAGAAGAATGTACTACCGGTAAATAACAGGGTGTGAAAAGGATGTGCAGATGTGTTTCTGTGCACTTATCTTGTTATATGTATGATGTAAGGCCTGAACTCATCATGTGTGAGTGTTTGTCATGATTTGTCAGGAACTTAGCTTTACTTATGTGGCCCTCTCTATATTTATCCAACTTTTCCTTCAGTGTGTGTGTGTGTGTGTGTGTGTGTGTGTGTGTGTGTGTGTGTGTGTGTGTGTGTGTGTGTGTGTGTGTGTGTGTGTGTGTGTGTGTGTGTGTGTGTGTTTTGCCTAACTGTATTTTTACGCAATTGAATCAAGCTTGCAATGCCCTCTTTTAAAGGTAATTTGTCATATTTATCTCTAAAGCTATAAATGCTCCTTGTACACACAGCTTTGGCAGTCAGTCACTGTGTGTGTGTGTGTGTGCATACACTTCATAATGCCCACTTTTCAACAGACATGCATTATGACTTCGACTATCAGAACACCAGGATCTTGAAGGAGGAGGTGACCATTCTTCCAGGCGACAGTCTTGTTATGGACTGCGGCTATAACGCTTCCCAACGCACCTCTGCCACCTATGTGAGTCTGGCTGCTTCACTCAACTTCACTGCTCCTCATCATGTCATATATTAAATCTGTCACACACTAATTTCATGACACAGATAAAGCCTCTCACTGCTAATAGAAAATTAACTAATTTACAAGGCATAGTTCAAATACTGACAGGTTTTTGGTGAGGGGGTGGTGGAGGTCAAGAAAGAGACAAGAGTTATGAGGTGAGTTTATTCAAGACTGTTTTCACCATTGGCTTTTTCCATTTGGAATAAAGTTGCCTTGTAATATATATGCCTCTCTTAACCTCCACCACCTTACAAGTAGTCTTTACTCCATCCATACTCCAAAGTCATGAAAGATTAAAGTGATAGGGATAAAGCAACTCTGTATGAACTTTCAGATAGAACATCAGAAAATAAGGGAAGCTGCAAGAAGCCATCAGGCCTACATATGGCAGTCCCTTTAAAAGATATACCTATCCATTTCCACCTATCATCCATCCATAAAATTGTCTAATCTTTTTAATTACATAGATCTGCAAGAGCTTTTCACTTATGTATTGAGTAAACGGCACATTACAGCAGCTACATTCTTTCAGGGAGGGTTCGGCACCAATGAAGAGATGTGCCTCACCTTCTTGAGTTACTACCCGCGCACTGATCTCTTCCTGTGCACATCACACCCAGAGCTGGACACTATTCTTGGTGGCCTTGGCCTTGGCCTTGAGATCAGTGCTGATAACAGGGACGAGGTGTAAGTGTGAATGCTCTGTATCAGTGCGTATATTCTCTTAGGATGATTCTGTAACATTGTACTTATAGTTCTTTTGACAGCAGGAAGCAGACAGACATGAGCAAAAGTTGGATGTAGTGATGTGTCAAATATGGAGTTTGTTTAATAAGACAGTTCACTAATACAGGCCTTGTTTCTTCATTCTCATGCAAGTTAAATATTTAGAAGCATTGTTTAAAAATTGACATCAGTCTTTCCTCACCACGGCCATACATATCATTTCTCACACCCATCACTTGCTTCACTTTATTGGTTTTTTGTAAAATTTATGCAGTCTGTTTATTTTTCAGGAACAAAATGCTGAACTACAAGTAAGTGTCACTCCTGATTAGTAATGCTGACTATTCACAAACCCTGTCGCATGGCATACTGTCACATTAATACGTATATTAATCATATTTAATTATGATTTGCACACTACTTATTCATTGTACAGTCATGGTCAGAAGTCAAGGAACACACCACACTCACTTCCACTGTATTTGATGTTTTCTTCAGTCCTAATCAAGCCCTCTGATCTGCTAAAAACCCATCAAATATCAAGTTTTTGTAAGGTCAGCAGATCAAAGACTGAACACTGAGGGCCAAAGCAAAATAAGTGAATGCAGTGTGTTTCAAGACCCTTGACATTGACTGTTCCTGATGGTACTGAGAATGTCTTGAGATGAACACTTGTACTTTCAGGATTGAGATGAACTGGGAGGCAGAGAACAAGCTCTTTGAGAAGGTAAAGAGTGGTAATCTGTCCAGTGAACCCTCACCGCTCATCATGTCCCACATCCTGAAGGCCATCAACATCACTGCCCCTCAGAGTATGTGCTGCACCACCCACTACACCTCTCCCACCTGACACATCACACTTGTTGGCATTTACTCCATAAGCTTTGCCAAACTCTCACCTTCATCAGTCTCTTCCACAAGGCAGTCCCATCAAACAGGATTGGCATGCTTGCACACTCCTCAGTACTTCATTACCAAGAGTTTGTCATTATAAAGTAACAAGTTAAAGATGATTTAAATACTTCTTTTCAAACAACTGTATTTGTCAGCAGATATTTGCATCCTGGTAGACCTGCTCTATTATTTATTGCTGTATCAAAGTTCATTACCAAATATAACTAATCATCATTTGATTACCAAATAAAAATAATTTTTATAAATGTGGAAAATATTAGGCAGAAGTGTTATTCATAGTGCTCCTCCTACATAAAAAAAGAAAAAAAGTCTGTAGTCCACTAAGAGTAATTGTGAGAGCAGTCAAGTCTGACTAATATCTTTTGTGGATACTTGGCACACACATTTTGCCTCTCCCACTCTCTTTGTCCTTTATCATCCCTTGTTCTTAGGAACTGTATATTTTGAGAGTGACAGATCCAGTCCAACATTCTTCAGTGCCTCAAGTCCATCAAAGTATTTACTTGTGAGTCAAATGAATGTATATATGAAAGCTCCTCTACAAAGTCTGAGCCACTCCTCCCTCTGCCACCAGAGTACTTCAACCGGTCCCTATACAGTGTGCTGCAGGACAGAGCCATCTGGATGGATGAGGGAGTGACCTCCTCCCTGCAGAAGGCTGTGCTGGAGGGGAAACACACCTCAGCATGCCACCTTCATGGCCAAGACCTTCTTTTAGGAGTAAGTCTTTAATGATATTATTAAAGATCCCGACAAAAGCAAAACAATTTTGGTTATGAGTTATGTACAGCTGATGGTACACATTCTGGCACCAAACTGTGCACATACTAACAAGTTAGTGGTGCAGGAATTATGGTAACTAAAGATGTTCAACAATAAATGCAGGAGATGTAGAATGTGGATACTGCTCCACATCATCAACACTCAACTTGCACTGTTCATGGGCTGCACCTCCACCACAGCCTTACACCAGCTTGCTATTCATTTGACTATGAACATTTAATTTTACATTTACGCTGTTGGCAATATATCACTGACCACTTTTACTACATCCTATACAGACTGTATGTAACCATCAACCCAAGTACTCTTCCTTCCTTGGAAGCTAAATTATATATACTATCAATTAGCAACAGTTTCTCATGTTTTACAATTTCTTCTGTGATTCCACTCTTGACATCTCCCTCAGAAAGGTGGAACCATCACAGCGCCAGACCTCCAGCCACTGCAGGAGTCTCTACCTGAGGTGACCTTCATGCACAGTGTAGTGCTGGACCAGCAGGGCAGCTACGTCTTACTGTGGACGCCCAGGAAGGAAGATGTTGTGTTTGAGGTTCAGGTGAGAGTTTGCAAGACACAGGAAATAAGAATGCACATCAGGATTTCCTTTGTGAATTACAACTGGTCCTATTTTTCATGAATGTTCCTTCTTGCTTCATTGGAGACAATACAAGTTTTCCCCACCACAGGTGGGCACAACAGGCTATGTGGGACTGGGCTTCTCTCCTACTGGAGGCATGAAGGGAGCAGACATCATACTGGGATGGGTGGACACCAGTGGGGAGGTGTTCCTGCACGTGAGTAACTGCTGACTGCTTTATCTTTCCTCAGGAAAGGGGGTCTTTATTCTGAAATACTTCCATGCTGTACCTCCACTATTTCCAAAGCCTCTAGTTAAAGTTACGTGGGTTTTTATGGGTGTTTTATGGTTCTAGTGACATGCTAATAATACCTCTACATTATTAATAGGAGAAACAGTCTTAGAAACCCACCACATTGTATTTGTGGCCTTTGGAAATAGTCGTGGTGAGAAAGCAGAGCGTTTCTGAGCATGGGCCACTACCTCACAAGTGATTGTTGGCTATAATGTAACACCAGTCTGCAATATAAAGAAGTTGACCTGAACCTCTTCAAGGGGACATTGAAGCAATGGGAGGCAAGCCTGCTTCACTGACATCCAGGCAGCAGCAAGCAACTACCACCAACCAGGGAGAGTTTGCTGATCACTTCACACCACTTCTCTCCCCTGAGTTCAGATGCTGATGTTCCAGTTCTGTAGCAGCATTCTAACCAAGAGAGAGGTCCCCAGACTTTTCTCCAACTTTAGCTAAATCTTTTGATACTTTTCTTTTCTGAGGGACTGATACCTTAGTGGACCTTTTTGTTATATGTATTTTGTTGCACTTGGCTTGTGTCCCTCTTACATAAAAAAAAAGTGAAAGTAGTTGTGGTGAGACCAAAGCATTTTTAAGAGTATTTTCATGGTTCTGATGACAGACTAACAAGATTTCTACTGTATGTACAAGAGAAACACTCTCTGTGGCCTTTGAAAATAATTGTGGTGATTAAGAGAGCAAAGTGTTCCAGAATACATGTCAGTTTTGCAAGGTGGTCAGTGTTGTGGTCTTCCATACAGGACAGACATGCTGAGGGCAACTCAGCCCCAATGCTGGACCAGTCTCAGGACGTGAAGCTGCTGGGGGGCTACCAGAATGACACCCACACAGTGCTCAGATTCTCGCGGCCCTGGGACACTTGTGACGGGGAGCAGGACTATGTTCTCTCTGTAAGTTTCTCCTTTTTTATTAATTTTTCATTGTTTTGGCCCAAGCAACACTAAGTACAGGATTGACCTAGAATATGTTACTGCTCAATTATGGTCAGGCAGGTGAAATAACTCCCTTTGCATCATTCACTCTGTTACCATTCCTAAGCCCTGTCAGAAATGTTGAATAAAGGAGGGATCAAATCTAAAAGATTCTTTGGACTATTTCTATTAAAAAACTGTAGATTCCATGGAATAACCC
>NC_087173.1:18787722-18807722 GCF_035594125.1 Scylla paramamosain
ACAGGGACCTTCTGTGACGGTTCATGCACTGGCCAGGTATGTGTGCCCCTCTTTGGACAGCACCAGCAGTACTTCACCAGGTAAGGTTCATATTTATTCAATTTTTCAGTTTCTTTTATTTATTTATTTTTATTTGTTATTTATCTATTTATTTATTCTTTTCCTTTTTTCTACTTATTTAATTTATTTCAGCCCATTTATCCATCTCATTTACTGATCATTCTATTCATCACTTCCTTGCCAGACGCTGCCAGAGGAGGGTGTCAGAGTGTTCCAAGGCATCCTGCACTCTCACCTGCTGGGCACCTCGCTGCTGGTGAGGCAGGTGCGTGCCGGCCAGGAGCTGCCCATGTTGCTCAAGGGTGAGTCAGTGAGGCAGCGAGTCAGGAGAGATGCACCACCTGTTATGTGTTCCTTAGCTGGTATATGTTTGTGTGATCTCTTTGTTGCTGTGTTGCTTTTGTTGTGTGATTTCTTTGTCTCTTCCATGTGGTCTTTTTGTTGCTTTCTTCTCATCTCTTTGTTGCTTTCTTCTTGTAATCTCTTTGTTGTCTCTTTCTTGTGATCTCTTTGTTGCTTCCTTTCTTGTAATCTCTTTGTTGCTTCCTTCTTTTAATCTCTTTGTTGCTTCCTTCATGTAATCTCTTTATTGTCTCTTTCTCATAATCTCTTTGTTGCCTCCTTTCTTGTAATCTCTATGTTGTTTCCTTCTTGTGATCTCTTTATTGCTTCCTTCATGTCTTCCTACCTTGGTGGTGTCACAGTTTCTCCAGTAATTTAAAGTAGTGTCATACAACACTATGCAGTGGAAAAAAATCACAACTCTTAAAAAATGGAGTTGTTTTGTTGAGACGCTCAAGAGCTCACAGACTGCTAACTGATGTGAGTGGAGAAGACTGGGATGTCTCTAACGTAGTGGAATCACAGAGACAGACAATAAAGATACACCTTCTTGTATTCTGAAACACCTAATCAGCTTCAACTTACACCAAATAAAAGGCATTTCTTTCCAACAGACCTGAAATATGATTTCAACTACCAGAGCACCAGGGTTTTTAAGGAGGAGGTGACACTGCTGCCCGGGGACACTCTCATCACAGAATGCTACTACAACTCCTCACAACGCACTAAGCCAACCTCAGTGAGTTATGCTTCCTGACTGCTGTGTGGGGTCCAAATCTTCAAGTGCCATGAGGTATTGAGTCAGTACTGAGTTATGCTTCTTGACGCTGCTCTGTGTGGTCCAAATCTTCAAGTGTTATGAGGTATTGAGTCGGTAGTGAGTTATGGTTCCTGACTGCTGTGTGGGGTCCAAATCTTCAAGTGTCATGAGGTATTGAGTCAGTCATCAATGTACTGAGGTATTGAAGACAGGATAAACTTATCAAGGTATATTTGTCAAATGCATGTCTGACACTTTACCACTTAACCCATAATCACCAAGACCAAGTGATTTTTTGGTTGGTTGACTGTCCAGGCTTTATTTAATCTGTACAGCAAGACAATCTATTATCTTGTTGGTTATAACATTCATCACCGTTCTGTTTTTGTAGCTGACAACCTCCTCTGCTTATCTTCTTACATCTTTACCCTAGAAAGAATTGTTTCTTTCATCCCTCCATCTCACTCAGTCTTCACCTCGATCTCCCCTTAACTGGTCTTCTCCATTCCTCAGCCTCCTCTGCTAATCCTGATGCAAAACTTTCCCCCAGGGTGGACTGTCAACAAAGGATGAGATGTGTCTGGCCTTCTTCAGCTACTATCCACGCACTAGCTTCTTCAGCTGTCTCTCAGAGCCCAAATTTGATGGCATCATTGCAGCAGTGGGAGTGACAGATGTGGCACATGACAGGATGGGGTAAGTGTGCCATCTGACCAGGTGCTAAAAGTGACTTATGATGCATTGAAGTATCAACTGAACACCAGGCAACATCTTGGGTTTATTGCTGAATTGTGGATCTTATTGTATCCATGAGGCAGTAAGCTTATTTAAATCAACTCAACCAAGAGAACTTATGTTAAAATCTAGGATTTGGACTTGCTACTGGAGTGTGGACAGTCTTGTATTCATAAGTCATGGCAATAAGCATATCATTTAACCCTTTCACTGTGATCTGCAACACCTCACAGCATTAGAAATAGCAAAATCTTAATAAATATCGACAAGAAAGAAAAGGGAATCTAAAAAGAAAAGATTTAACAATTTTTTACCATTATAATGCTCAAAGATGGCTATGTAACAAGAACAAAGGCCTCAGAATGGTTAGTAATCAGGGAAGACCTTAACAAATCACGGGGAAGGTGTTAAATCCACAATTTCATGTTGAAACCCTCAGCGATCTTGGCTTTATTGTTGGGCTGTAGACATTCTTGTATAAGTAAGCCAAGGCAGTAAGCATATTTAAGTCAACTCTTTTACAGATAAACCAAGGCAGTAAGCATATAATTTAAAACACAGCTAACTCACACCCAAGAGATTTCATGCTAAAACCCTTGACTATCTTGAGCTTATTACTATACTGTAAATATATAAGCCAAGTCAGGAAGCTTATCATTTAACTCACAACCAAGAGATCCCATGTTAAAATCCTCAGCCAGATGAAGACTCAGTTTGTCTCCTTTCACACTGTAGCCTCAGTTTGCTGGGCACAACAGATATGGGATGTGACTAACCCAAGTTGTGCCTTTCTGAAAATTTGCTTATTCTGAAACCCCTCTGCGCCATACCTCCACTACATTCAAAAGGCTCCACTTGAAGTTACATGGTTTTTAAGGATGCTTTTATATTTCTAGTAACAGATTAACAAGATTTCTACATTATTAACAGGAGAAACAGTCTTGGGAACCTGGTTAATCATCTCTGTGGCCTTTGTTGTGCTGGAAAATATGAGATAGTGGTGATGATGATGATGGTAATGATGACAGTAATGCCAGTGATGATGATGAACCTGACTGTAACCAATTTATTTTCCAGACAGAGATTCAGAAAAAGAAAGTAAGTCGCCTCATTTTGCAGCATATTGAAGTAGGTACCTAAAGTCTCCTCACTGTGCCACACCTTCCCCTTCCCCAAACCCTCCAGGACTCAGTGCAAGGGAACACCCACAGCACAGGTTCCCATCCACACACCACTGAATGCATGATATCTGTCAGGCCGCAAGTGTAATGATGTGCTGGTGGGCTTGTTCATGGTAGTCACTTGGGTCAATTCCTTGCATATCTGTCAGGTCGCAAGTGTAATGATGTGCTGGTGGGCTTGTTCATGGTAGTCACTTGGGTCAATTCCTTGCATCTTATTTATCATTCATACACCTCCTGGATTTTGTACATGTATATATATGTTGTTAATCTCATATATTTTTTTGTGTAAGAGGGAATCTGGCTATGAATGACATGAAATTTGAAAGAAAAAGGCCCATTGAAGCTGCCAGTTGTCACAGAGAAGAGTAGTGATGTTCAGTGCCTAAATCTTCTTGTCATGCAATATTTCAAGTGAGGGACGACCTTAGGAGGGATTTTTTTTATTGTATGAGGAATACTGGCATAGGGCAACAAAATTTATACCAAAAAAAAAAAAAAAAAGCCCACTGAATTGCCAACCCTTTAAGAAGAAGGGCCAAAAAAAATTAAAGGCCAGAAGTATTATCCATATTGGAGGGTAAGTGTCTTGAAACCTTCATATTGAAAGAATTCATGTCATAGGTAGGGGGAAATACAGATGCAGGCAGGGGGTTCCCAAGTTTACCATTGAAAAGGATGAAATACTGAGAATACTAGTTAACTCTTGCATTAGGACAGAATAAGAGTGAAAGAGTGACAGTGAGGCCATGGGAAGAGGGGAGGCATGCAGTTAACCAATGTAAACTCTAGGACCTGCAAGATAAGCACTGCATCAGTCTAACACACAGCTTTGGATGCCTTCAGACACCTGCCCTCCCCTCACCCACCCCACACAACAGGGAAATGTATGCAGTATGATGAATGACCATATTTCTCCAATCTAAAGCACAAAATTACTCTATACCTTTAATCCTTTCACTTTCTCACTATTTTTTTTTTTTTTACAACAAATTGTGATGCATGAGCTGTGCATGCAGACATTTACAAGTGATGCATTTAAATAGATATTCACAGATAGGTGTAAATCTGATAAGTGTTCATCCCTTGTCGTATATAGTCAACATTACAAATCCCACAATTCAACCTCATACCTATTTTGTTGAGGCACTGTAAGGCATGCAGCATACCTAAAATGAAATTAAGATATGTATGTTTTATTTTTGTGAAGAAAACACAGGAACATATTATGAGCACTACACAGGACCTACAAAAACACATCAGGAATTAAAATTTATGGTGCAGATTTCTAATACAAACACTCCTATTACTGTCATAATCCATTTAGCATTTCACATACATTCAAGTAGCAAGTGATGGCCAAATAAAGAATGCAGTTTTTTTTTTTTTTTCATGTAAGAGAGGCACCAGCTGCAGATATAAAAAAAAAAAAAAAAAAAAAAAAAAAAAAGGCTTGCTGAGGTGCTAGTCCAAAAAATAAGGGTCAAAAGAATCATCCAGATTTTGAAGGTGTCTTGAAACCTTCCTCCTGAAAGAGTTCAAGTCATAGGAAGGAGGAAATACAGAAGCAGGCAGGGAGTTCTAGAGTTTACCAGAAAAAGTAATGAATGATTGAGAATATTGGTAAACTCTTGCATTAGAGAGGTGGACAGACAAGGGATGAGAAAAATATGACTGAAAGCCCGAACACACAAAACAGCTATAGTTGAAATATTATTATTTTCCAGGAAGACAACCATTGAGCAGCCTGAAGAGAACATGACAGAGAGGAAGGAGAGAGACATGACACAGGAGCTGAAGGAGACAAAATTTTCAGATTTTTACCACACCCTGAAGATTACGGCACCAGAGGGTAAGTCTTGATGTTGGTGTGGTTTAGTGTCACAGAACAGGGCCTTATGGCTCCTTGCAGCTTTCTGTGTTTTCTTATACTCTTATGTTCAATACCACTAACTTTTGGATGGTTTAGTGACGAATCTGTTTGCAGTAAGTCTTGAGTTGGATTTTACAGTCATGAAACCAAGACAGAGAATGCCACATGTAGACCTAATGGCTTCTTGCAGCTTTCCTTGTTTCATGTTATGTTCAGTACCAATAAGTTGTGAGTTGGAAGGTTTAGTGTCATAAAAGCAATGGCAGTAAATCTTGAGTTCAGTTCAGTGTCATAAATCTATTAATGCCTTGAGTTGGAAGGTTTAATATCATAAAATCAACACCAGAAAGTCTTGAGTCAGGTTTACTGTCATACCACCAATACCAGACAGTCTTGAGTTGGAGGGTTTAATATCATAAAGCCAATACTGTCTTTAGGTGGAAGGTTTATAATACAAAACCAATATCAGCAATTTGGTTTGGAGGGTTTAGTGTCATACAACAAAATTTCTTGCCATGAGGAAGAAAAAGCATCAAAATTTTTTTTTACTCTGATTGGGAGTCAAAATTAAAGGGACCACTAACAGAAAAAGACTAAAATTCTAACTTCACCACAACTTCCTGTGCTACCTGATATAAGGATGCGTCTTGCAGAGTACCTGAACATGACCATGCATCAAAATTTCTTACCACAATTGGAAGTCAAAATTAGAGATACATTACCACAAATAGACAAAAATTTTAACTCAACTACAACCCACTGTGCCACCTAAAACCTGGATGTGTCTTGCAGAGTACCAGAACCTGACCATGCATGACATTCTGTACAATGAGGCAAC
The DNA here is from genome assembly GCF_035594125.1 of Scylla paramamosain. Lineage (NCBI taxonomy): Eukaryota > Metazoa > Arthropoda > Malacostraca > Decapoda > Portunidae > Scylla > Scylla paramamosain. The sequence continues at coordinate 18,793,512 of NC_087173.1, forward strand.
CTGGCAGGACCCAATGGTGGCAGATTCATTCCAGAGGCTGGCAACAAGTGGCATCCACAATGTGATCTGTTCTACAAATGGCCAGAATGCTGGAGTGGAGGTGAGGGAAGTGTTACTACATAGACAAATAGCAGCAGTCTATTACTAAGCTCCGCCTTCAGCATTCTTTACCACACTCTTGCTATCTTCTACTGCTATTTTCCCACTAACTGCTCTTCTGATCTTACTAACTGTATGCCTTCCCTCCTCCCACTGCCTCTCTGCATGACACAATACTTTCTCTCATCCCTATTCTGTCCACCTCCCTGGTGTAAGAGTTAATCAGTATTCTTAATCTTTCATCTCTTTCACTGGTAAACTGGAATTTCCTGTCTGCTTCAGTATTTCTTTCTCCCTTCCTACAACTTGAACTGTGTCAAAAGGGAGGTTTCAAGACACTTCTCAGCGGTTTGGTTAATCCCTCTCTGATGAGTCTATTCAGACTTTCACCTTCGTTGGGCCTTTTCATAAAGCTTTTGTTGTGCTAGACCCGACCCTAGCAATACTGAGAGAGAGAGAGAGAGAGAGAGAGAGAGAGAGAGAGAGAGAGAGAGAGAGAGAGAGAGAGAGAGAGAGAGAGAGAGAGAGAGAGAGAGAGAGAGAGAGAGAGAGAGAGTGTTATGGCATACAGCAAAAACTTCATCTAACACCAATAACTGTGCATGTATTTATTTTCCTTCCCTCAGATAAGCAAGCAGGTGCCTTACCCAAGCTACAAGTCCCGCAGACACAGGCCAGACCGCTGCTCCCAACTGGGAGGTGGGTCTTCAGTCTTCATTCCTAACTAAGTCACAGTTTTATGATGGGACCTAAAGACTAGAAGCATAATGTACATCTTGAAAGATTATCTTGTATCAGACAGTAAACTCTTGATGCAGCGAATATCTAGCATAACAAACATATTTCTTGTAAGATTATTTTGTATCAAACATTAAACAATAACAGGTTCAAATCTAATAAAGTTAGATGAAGGAACTGGGTCTAAAACAGTGGCAGATGAATGGAATGGACTCTGTGATCAGGTTGTTAGTGCTGAGTCATTAAGGATTAGACTAGGATTAGACAGATTAGATAGATTCATGGATGAGCATAACAGATGGAAGTAAGTATGTATGTTCTGTACAGGACCTCCCATAGCTTCTTGCAGCTTTCCTTATTTTCTTATGTTCTTATACAGCAAATATCAGATATGGTTAACACCTTAAACCCATTCAACAAGCTTCACATTTAACTGGATCTTGCTTGTTATAAGAAGCAAGAGTAGTGAACCTCTCAAAGTCACAAATAGACATCGCTCAAACAAATCTATGAAGCAAAGATGTCACAAGATGGAGAAGCAAAAGTAATGAACCTCTCAAAGACTCGCAAACAAATTTATGAAGCAAAAACATCACAAGAGGGAGAAGCAAAAGTAATGAACCTTTCGAAGAATCACAAACAAATCTTCCCTATGATGCAAAAACGTTACAAGATGGAGAAGCAAAAGTAATGAACCTCTCAAAGACTCGCAGACAACCATTGAGCAAACAAATCTTTTCTATGATGCAAAAATGTCACAAAAGGAAGAAGCAAGAGTAATGAACCTCTCAAAGATTCACAAACAACCATTGAGCAAATCTCCTCTATGATGTAAAAAACGTCATGAGGGAGCACTGTCTGGATGTACAAGTATATCGCAAAACAAATCCTTACATAACAACCAGAGTTCACTAAAAGACCTCAACACTACAGCCCAAGAATAGAGGGAGTTTCTGGACGTAACACCCCTTACCTTTAATAGTTTATGCTAAGGGTGTAACAAACTGCCCTTCCCATCAAAAAATTTATATAAAGTCAAAAGTCTACTGCAGTAACTTAAGAGAAAATGATTTAATTAGCTAGACGTCTTTCAAGTGTTCTCTAAAGTAACTTAAGAAAAAATTATTTACCTAAGTACACAGCCATCAATAATATCTTTCCTTTTACTGCAGATAAAGGCTCATCAAGTGGTTTATGCCCACCTGCCTTCCCCTTCTGCAAGAATACTAAGACAAGGGGCACCTTCTTCTAGACCTCTATTACCCATGACCTCCCCAAAATGTACAGCCTTTCCTCCTTTCCCTACTGCACCTGTCACCTCTCCCTGTACTTCTAGACCTCCACTACCCATTTCCTTCCCTGTCCACCATGTACAGCCTTACTGCACCTCTTTCATCCCTCCCTGTACTTCTAGACCTCCATGACCCATTTCCTTCCCTGTCCACCATGTACAGCCTTTCCCCTTTCCCTACTGCACCTCTGTCACTCCTCTGTACTTCTAGACCCTCAATACCTCTTCTCTATTGCACCTTCAATCTTTATTTCTTGTACCATTCCCTCATTCCCAGCTTCTTTCACTCCCTGTTTCCTGCATCTCCTTCTCCATTCCCTGTACTGATTATTACTTTCCTGTTGTACCCACTTCCCTTTGTTCCTGTCACCACTACCTCCTTCCCTAGCCCCTGTAGCCCCCCTCAGCAGTCCTCAATCAATGTGCTCACACTCTCTCACTTCCTAGACTCGATTCCCACACCCTTCATGTCCTATCTTTCCATCATCTCTTCATGTCCTCTGTCCTCACTCCCTTCCCAAGCACCCTCTCATCTCACTATCTTGTAACTCTTATGCTCTCTTATGGATTCCTTGACTCCTGTATTCAATTTATCTATGCTACATCTTTGGCAACTCTCTGAAGTACAATAATTCTGCAATGAATTTTTCTTGTGTTCATCATAAATATGCAGCACTGTCATTCATTCAGAGAGAAATAGGCATTATATACTTATGTAATTATATAGTAACAATACAAATATATTAAACAAAATAGATTCAAAGTAATATGGACATTATGGAAAGACTATGTAAAACCTCACTTCATCATTCAGAAAGATAGTGGTGTCATGTACTGAAGTAATTATAGAGTAACAATAAAAAGCTGGACAAATTCTTAAGGAGCATTTTGGAAGGCCTAGAGACAACCTGCAGATAACCAGAGCCTAGTGCTTCAGTACACCAGAATGTTGACTAGGTACTGCATCAGTGCAGTTTTCATCTATTGTCTTACATTTTATGAAAAGTTTTTATTTTTGTTATTGAAGTAAAGCCACAAACACAATCCTGTCCACAAGTTTCCTGTATGTATTTGCACTTCATCCAAATGTTAATCGGCTTCAAAAAAATTTATTTTCCTGCATTTTTTTGAATTAGTCTCATTACATAACAGCACATTTATGGTTTATGAAATCCCCAGGCATATATAAAACTTTACCAAACCATTCAAATGTTTTTCTTTTCTTTCCTTATGATGACTCACTGTTTTCACCCTTCACAGACTTGCACAGATGGGGACACTAATGTTGCTTCAGTAATATCAGTGTGCAACAATTCTGAAAACTAAATCACATCGTCTGAAAATACTGGAATAGGTATTTAACAACCCTTCTTCAGCCCATTTTTTGCCGCTCTGATAAAAAAAAAAATATATAATTTTAGGTAACTTGAAAACATTGGATTAGGTACATAATGGACTGCCTTTTTATCTTTTCAGTACAGTTTAAGGCCTTGTCCAGTCTTCTCAATTCGAAAAAAAGAAAAAAAATGTTAGACTAATTTTCACATGAATCTAAAACACAACCCCATGAAAAACACACAGAAGACAGTTAATATTAAGAAAACCACCCGTCTCACAGCAATTGCCGATATTAAACAAAATTACTGGTATATTGCCCACGAGATTAAAGTGAAGTGATTAAAATAGTATATTCCGTGGCACCACAACAACCACCGTCATGGCGGCGGTACACCCACAACACACCCTCCACACCAAACCAGGCAGCAACCTTACCTCAGGCACCTGGCGTTCTTCACTGTGGCTCAGGTGTGCGGAGGTGTGGCCTTGCTAATCACAGGTCTATCTGGCAGAGGCGAAGAGGTCACAAGTCTTCCTCTGTCCCGTCACTCGAGTCACTATATACGGAGTTACGGATACGGAGGTGGTCAGGCCGGTGCTGTAGACAGACAGGTGTAAAGGCAGGTGTTTAAAAAAGGTGAGTCGGAGCTTCGTATAAACGAGAAATTTTAATAGATGGGTTTCATTCGTTATTTAGAGCCAAGATATGTGTAATGTGGGGTTGTGTATGTGCATGTATGACTTACTGGGTGATGAAGGTGTTCCGGTGCAACAGTCATAGGTGTTCCTGCCACGTAGGTAATTGGGTGGGTGACGAACAATAAACAGTCCTGTAAGTGGGATGGAACTGTTTATCATTTTTTTTATGTTTTTAATTCCTGTGTACATTATAAAAAAAATAAAAATAAAAAAAATTATATTCACATTTTACGTAATCTTATGAAGAGGTTTCTCTAAAATATCGTTTAATAACGACAGGTTAAGTGTTTATAAATTTAGCCCAGATTCAAGACTACGTTCATCCAACCTGGCGGCCATGGCTAGATTACAAAGTGTATTATTGCTTCTTTGCGACGCATTTATAACGCAGTATGCCTGTTATGTGGAAATGTTTGCTATGTGTCTGTCCAGGGAACTGTTAAGGCTGTAGTAAAAGTTTGAGTCCCGAATTTCACTCGAAAATCCACGTGTTTTTTTTTTTCTTCTTTTTTTCTTTGTGTGTGTGTGTGTGTGTGTGTGTGTGTGTGTGTGTGTGTGTGTGTGAAGAGCAAGATGAATCGTATGTAGATAAAACTAAACTTATATAATTTGTATTGTAAATGCAATATTCTTGCAGTATAGTAACTCAATAGAGGAAAACAGAGAGAGAGAGAGAGAGAGAGAGAGAGAGAGAGAGAGAGAGAGAGAGAGAGAGAGAGAGAGAGAGAGAGAGAGAGAGAGTACATGAATTTCTCAAAAACTCTCGGAAGGCTGCATGTCCAGTGTTTTGAAAAGGTTGAGGAACACTGCTCTAGATCCTTACCTGTCAGAATGACGCGTGTTGGCACAACTTTATAGGGAACAGATATGACACAATCCTCCACAATTCTCCAGGTTTTGAAAATAACCTCGCTGAAAACTCCCACATTCAGACTGTAAGTGTGGTAATCTCAAAGCAGCCGGGCAAGGCGAGGGTGCTGCATATGTTCTCACGTGTAAAGCAAGGAACGTATGTCTTTTATAATCCTTGATGTAAAATGTGTCTGAGGGACGGACTACCGCACTGAGCAGCAAAGGGGAGACGCTCACAGTGCCCCTCTTCACTTGCTTTCATACAGAAACAAATTTTTTTTTCTGCGATTACATCCTCAGACGGGCAACACTTATTAAAAAAACGTTTTCTGTTTACAAAACTGATCAGCCTCCATCAGTCTCCATCAGCCATTACTCACTTCTCGCTCCTCACGGGGATGCCACTGAATAGATCTTCCCTTGCATAAGACTTTTTCACCTCACTGTTCAAGATGAAACCGCCAATACATCCTTCATCCTTCCTCTCCTTCCTTATCTCTCCAGTGCCTGCGAGAACCAATTACAATCACCCGTGGTTATAGAATGAATGACACAAGAGACCCATGACCTCCTCCACTCCTCGTTTTCCTTTTTCGCTCCTCCCACGACAACCGACTATACCAATCCCTGTGACTATAGAAACGACGCAAGGGACTCGTAACCTGAAGACTTCCAGGGTTGCTTTCAGTGGCGGTGCGAGGAGCGGGTAATCAATCAGCTGGGAGGGTGAAGGCAAATTTGACTAACTGGGAAACAAATATTTGAAGGTCAGTCTCCGCACCTTGATCTTTAGTTTGTTTCCTGGCCGTGCTGATGCTGCCGGGGTTGGCCTGAGGAGATGGCTGGTGGGGTGGTGAGGGCACTTTCGCCTGCACTGTTTGGCGTTATGGTTTGACTGGCTAGCGATACAAAAAAGGTAAGGCGCCGCTAAATAGATGGCTACAGGCACACCAGGCGGTAACGACGATTTTGCTTAACCCTTTGACTGCCACTTGGTACACCTTTCCCTAATTACCAGTCACTCTGAGACATCTTTACTTGTTCTACAGCCACGTCCAATCTTTGAACCAGAAAGAAATTCCAAAATGTATTCTTTTTCATCACTAACTTTCTTGTAGATGCTTATAAAAATTTCACGCATTGCTTCTGGTGCTGCTAATTGTTTCGTGTCGCAGTGAAAGGATTAAACTGACTGATGTAATGGCCCGACTAATTGTAACTAACTAACTATAGACAAATCAGAGGGCATAGACAGTAGTAACATTAGAATCAGTTATTTATGATCTGATTTTGTATGTCTACTTGGTATATGGTTTACGAGGTAGACAAATACAAATTAGTAGATATAAACACCTGCAACATTTTAAACATTTATGTGTCACTAATTTTGTAAGGTACATGTGTCTACTTGGTATACGGTCGATACCAACAACCCTGGTTCATGGTTTATGGTTTATGAAGTACGTAAATACAAACTAGTACGTATAATGATTTGAAATATTTGAAACTTTTATTCGTCACCTGATTTTGTAAGGCAGTAATATATTAATTTGGTGTGTGTGTGTGTGTGTGTGTATGGCATTACCTAGGTATTACAAGCCTTGCAGTGGTCCACGGTCCAGATGAGCCCAGTTACTTATTGTTATTATTATCATTATTATTATTATCATTATTATTATCATTATTATTATTACTATTATTATTATTATTATTATTATTATTATTATTATTATTATTATTATTATCATCATCATCATTTCATTGGCAGAATAAGCGTATGCCATCATGGGAGTGGAAACACCGTAGAATTTTTATTAATTTTATTATTATTTTTGTTTTTGTTTATTACGTCTTCAAACTACTTGTTGTTGTTGTTGTTGTTGTTGTTGTTGTTGTTGTTGTTGTTGTTGTTGTTGTTGTTGTTGTTGTTGTTGTTGTTGTTTATCTTCTTCTTCTTCTTCTTCTTCTTCTTCTTCTTCTTCTTCTTCTTCTTCTTCTTCTTCTTCTTCTTCTTCTTCCCCCTCCTTCTCCTCCTCTTTCCTCTGGTTCCTTTCTCTTTATATCACCCTTTAGATAATTTTCCTTCACATTCTTCACTTCATTAAATTCTAAACTATTGCTCTCCCATACACTTCTCTTACACTTGTCTTTAATCATCGACTCTCTTTGCCTGTTTCATTTCCAGCCTTCTTTCCAGTGGAGCGACGCATCACTGCCATTCTGATATTGGCCAAGAAAGACTGGAAATAAGAAAATACGAGTTAAGAAAAGGGAATATCCTGTTTTAAAGGACTTCATTCTTAACCCTTTCAATGCTTGTTACCCTTTTGTTTTGGTTTATCTTCTTTTTTTCTTTAATCGCCAAAAAAACTTTATTTATACACTTATTTCTATACTAAACTTCACTAATATATCTGTAATCTAAAAAAAAATACATGATTTTCCTTTTATTATCTCTTTTATCTCCTCTGTCTCTACACAAGCCATCTTCACGGTGCTTCGAAGATTAGTAACTGATACCCACTGGAGTAAACATAAGTAGATAACAAAATAAAGGAAGCTGCAAGAAGCCATTAGGTCTACACGAGGCTGTCTATATATAAAATGTACCTGCCTGTTTCTACTTACAATCCTCACCCACAAATTTGTCTTATCTCCTTTTAAAGCTCCCTTTTTTTTTTTTTTTTTATGTAGGAAGGATACTGGCCAAGGGCAACAAAAATCTAATAAAAAAAATGCCCACTGAAATGCCAGTCCCATAAAAGGGTCAAAGCAGTGTTCAAAAATTGGTGGATAAGTGTCTTGAAACCTCCCTCTTGAAGGAATTCAAGTCATAGGAAGGTGGAAATACAGAAGCAGGCAGGGAGTTCCAGAGTTTACCAGAGAAAGGGATGAATGATTGAGAATACTGGTTAACTCTTGCGTTAGAGAGGTGGACATAATAGGGGTGAGAGAAAGAAGAAAGTCTTGTGCAGCGAGGCCGCGGAAGGAGGGGAGGCATGCAGTTAGCAAGATCAGAAGAGCAGTTAGCATGAAAATAGCAGTAGAAGACAGCTAGATTTGCAACATTGCGGCGGTGAGAGAGAGGCTGAAGACAGTCAGTTAGAGGAGAGGAGTTGATGAGACGAAAAGCTTTTGATTCCACCCTGTCTAGAAGAGCAGTATGAGTGGAACCCCCCCAGACATGTGAAGCATACTCCATACATGGACGGATAAGGCCCTTGTACAGAGTTAGCAGCTGGGGGGGTGAGAAAAACTAGCGGAGACGTCTCAGAACACCTAACTTCATAGAAGCTGTTTTAGCTAGAGATGAGATATGAAGTTTCCAGTTCAGATTATAAGTAAAGGACAGACCGAGGATGTTCAGTGTAGAAGAGGGGGACAGTTGAGCGTCATTGAAGAAGAGGGGATAGTTGTCTGGAAGGTTGTGTCGAGTTGATAGATGGAGGAATTGAGTTTTTGAGGCATTGAACAATACCAAGTTTGCTCTGCCCAATCAGAAATTTTAGAAAGATGAGAAGTCAGGCGTTCTGTGGCTTCCCTGCGTGATATGTTTACCTCCTGAAGGGTTGGACGTCTATGAAAAGACGTGGAAAAGTGAAGGGTGGTATCATCAGCGTAGGAGTGGATAGGACAAGAAGTTTGGTTTAGAAGATCATTAATGAATAATAAGAAGAGAGTGGGTGACAGGACAGAACCCTGAGGAACACCACTGTTAATAGATTTAGGAGAAGAGCAGTGACCGTCTACCACAGCAGCAATAGAACGGTCAGAAAGGAAACTTGAGGTGAAGTTACAGAGAGAAGGATAGAAACCGTAGGAGGGTAGTTTGGAAATCAAAGCTTTGTGCCAGACTCTATCAAAAGCTTTTGATATGTCCAAGGCAACAGCAAAAGTTTCACCAAAATCTCTAAAAGAGGATGACCAAGACTCAGTAAGGAAAGCCAGAAGATCACCAGTAGAGCGGCCTTGACGGAACCCATACTGGCGATCAGATAGAAGGTTGTGAAGTGATAGACGTTTAAGAATCTTCCTGTTAAGGATAGATTCAAAAACTTTAGATAGGCAGGAAATTAAGGCAATAGGACGGTAGTTTGAGGGATTAGAACGGTCACCCTTTTTAGAAACAGGTTGAATGTAGGCAAACTTCCAGCAAGAAGGAAAGGTAGATGTTGACAGACAGAGCTGAAAGAGTTTGACTAGGGAAGGTGCAAGCACGGAGGCACAGTGCTTGCACTGTGCAAACAATCTGATTACTAAGTCTATTCTCTTCATCTACCACTCTCTCTCCTTATCTTTTTTTCATATTAATTAAAGACAATATTTCAGTGTCTTCTGTCAACAACTTTTAACAGGCTCCAGTGGAAGGTACTGGGAGTTTTCAAGGGTGTTTCCATGAATTCAATGATAGTTAAGCAAGGATTCTGTATCATCAATGAGAAAGAGAGAGAGAGAAAAAAAAAACACTTGTACTCGTAATGCTACTAACAATCTCTGGTGTTTGAAAATAGTCCTCGTGAATAAAAGAACAATGTTTTAGAATACAGATGGATATACGAAATATTTACATAATTCTGCCTCTGTAAATAAAACTAATGTCAGTTGACTTTCATCGGGCGTGACATTTTGCCTTTTAAGTTTACATTCAGTTTACTTATGTTCTTTTCCGTTCGCTCCTCTTCGTCTTTCAAAAAAAAAAAGACATTTTTGTTGTGTTATTATCCATCGTTACTTACTGAGAGAGAGACAAGCCTGTTTAGCTAAATACGTACTATGTAACACACTCTCTCTCTCTCTCTCTCTCTCTCTCTCTCCTGGACGCTCTGTACTCAGCCTAGAGTGAATCAGTCACTGAAAACCTCTACTTCGCTGATGAATATAACGACCAGTGATCGCATTCCCTCTGTCCCCTCCCACCCTCCAGCACTCAGCACAACCAACGAATCATCGTCAGGCAGTGCCCGAGTGGCGCTCCCTGTGAGAGAAAACTTGTGCCGGGGAAGTGTTGGGTAACTCAAGGAAACACGGGAAGTGTTACTTCACGCCCTGGCACAAACATGAGGGCACGTAGGCTGATGAAACAGTGCAAGGGAATCGACGAGGGTTAATAAGTGAAGTAGTTAGGCATGGAGACACGTGACTTCTCGCCTGCGCTGTGTGGTGTGGGGGCCTGCACGCCGAGGCTGCCTGATGACAGCTGCTGCGGGTGTCATTCCCCGCTGCAATCAGTTACATCACTGCTTGAGATACAATCATCACTACTTACGACTTTCTCCCGTGACGAGTGACCCACCCGCCGTTCGACAGACGTAAGGATGCCTGGCGGGGCGGGGCGGGGCGGGGCTGTCTGGCTGGGGGAAGGCTGGGGAAAGTATTGAGATAATCGGTTATTGCTTATGATCGTACTAACATGGGGAGTGTTATCTCTTATGAGACAGATTGTGTTGATATCCTGGAATGAGAGCGCCTGATTACAGGTCTGCAGCGAAAAGTGGATAGTAAAAAACCATGAATGGCGGGGAGAAGGTGGCGGAGATAGCGACTGGCGGACTCTAGCTGGTGGCGGGGCGAGTGAGCGCGTCGCGTGCCGACGCCTCAGAAGTGGTGTGTCTGTGAAGGTGAGGAGACGCGCGGCTTGGCTGGCTGGTGTGTGTGCTTCACTCGCTGCCCACGGCTTCGCACTCTCGTCTGTATCTTGTCATGGACTCTGTGCGTGGGCGCGCCACCAGTGACCTGCCGTCCTGGGTGTAGGTAGTGGCGAGGGCATGTACTAGTGCTGTGTGTGGAGTGTTGTGCTGTGCCCGGTGCTTGCGCGATGCTGGGGCACACCGGGATGCCTCGCGTCGGCCACTCAGTGACCTGGTCAGACCGGGAGGTGAGCGTCCTGTCGCCACCTGTACCGCACATTCTTGTGAACGTGGAGGGCTCGGCTCTGTCGCGCCTGGACCGATACTTTGACCCTCAGCCTCCCCCGCGGCCCGAGAAACCCGTGGGTCTGCTGCCCAAGCCCTCCCCTGCCAAGGCGACCACGCAAGCCACGCCGGTGGGCGGGCCGCCGCCCCTCATCGACGGGGCGGCCTGCAAGACATCGACATGGACCTACAAGCAGGTGACCACGGCCAGGAACTCTGGCGTGTCGGACAGCGAGAAGGGCGTGCGGTTCCGGCCGGAGCGGCGGGAGCGGCGGCCCGTGCAGAAGCTGCAGTGGCGGGACAGCGCCTGGTCCCGCGGGTTTACCACTGGGAAGGACGACTACCTAGATCTGGACATGCGCATCACAGCTTCCCCCTCTAGCGAGGGCTCCTCCCGCCACGCCATCAAGCGCATCCTGCTGCTGACGGAGAACTACCAGTACCGCGACGCCGCCGCCTTCATCCACCGCCTACCCTCTGCCACCTTCAAGGTGATCGTGGACGAGCTGCCCATCGACGTGCTGGTGGACGCCATGCCGCACTCGCTGCCCATCCTGGAGGCGCTGTACTGTAAGGTGAGCGACACCGCCCCCGCCGTCACGGGCTGCACTCGCATCCTGCGCCCCGAGGCCGTGGTGTGGCAGATGGTGCGCTTCTTCGCCCAGCAGGAGGAGTGCCTCACGGGGGACATCCGCTGGGAGTTCTGCGGCCCCTTCGTCACCTCCTGCAAGAAGGTGCTGCGTGTCATAGCGCGCTCTGAGCCCAAGATTCGCAAGACGCTGCAGCAGCGGCGGAAGCAGCTGGAGAAGGCCATCGAGGGCATGGGGCACCACGGCCTGGTGGGCACCTCGGACGAGTCACTGCAGAGCCTTCACGATGCCCTCAAGCTGGAGTTCGAGAAGGTGGTGAAGTCGTACACCCAGGCGCTGGAGAAGCTGGAGGAGCTGAGTCTGAGCAACAAGACGTCTCTGCAGCGCAGCATCAGCCACGGGCCGGCGCCCATCCAGGCGTCGCACCAGCGGCAGCTGTCCATCACGCAGGAGGAGGTACAGCAGCGGCTCATCAAGAACAAGACACTGCTCAACGTGGTGGAGCCCACGCTCAACAACCACTCCCTGGACGTGCTGCTCGGCATCCTGCAGCGCCGCATCGAGTACGACAAGGAGTCGCTCTTCCAGTTCACACAGCTGCGCAAGGAAGCCAAGGAGGTGGATGGCAACGCCGTCATCGCGCCCATCCTCATGCGCTACACGCACGGCTGTCAGCAGGTGAGCGTTTGTTCCTGACACACGGGGCAGGCCTGGCGGGCTGGCGGGTACGGTACGCAGCCCTAGCAGAGTTCACCTGTGCACACCTGATGCCCCCCACCCTTGTTACCTCACCGGGCACCCCCGTAACTCACCCACCCACGTCCTTGCATCCATGTGTGCGTGCGTGAGAGAGAGAGAGAGAGAGAGAGAGAGAGAGAGAGAGAGAGAGAGAGAGAGAGAGAGAGAGAGAGAGAGAGACGTAATACGCATCAGAGCAGGAATCAGTGCTGCATTCCCTCCCGTGCTTGTTCTCTCGGGTTCGTCCCTCGCTCGTAACTCATACTAATGGCGGGCAATTTACCTCTGTGGGGCAGCTTTCAGTCCCGGGTTGTTTCTGTGTCTCTCTGTACTCGGCTCACACACACACACACACACACACACACGGTAATCTGAGACAGCTACGCCACGACTGCAGAGTGATGAAGGGGGACTCGTGTGTTTGTGAGTTTGTTCTTTCTCTAACACGCAATATGATGATAGTTTCTCTTTGACTGTTTGCCGTAGGATGTTTCTTTTGTTTGCAAGTATTTATGGTATGCAAGTATTAATTTTATCGTGTTCATTGACTGCAATATTGACTGTTATCGAATAATAGAAGATAATTTGGTTCTTATTCTATTTAGTTACAAGCTGAGAGAGTGACGGTATTTGTAGAGGCTGACACACACACACACACACACACACACACACACACACACACACACACACACACACACACACACATTTTTCACTATCATCCGTCTTTGTTTTACGTCGTCAGTGTCCTCTCATTACCGCTCTTTCTCCCCTGTCTCCTTTCCTTCCTCGCGTCCTCAATTCCCCGTCTCCTCATCCCTTTCTTCTTCATCTCCTCTTTCTCATTCCTCTACTTCGTCCCTCCAGTTGTCTGACTCCTCCTTCTCCTCCCATTCGTCTTCTTTTCATCGTTTCCTCCTCCTCCCTTGCGTCCTCCGTTCCCCCTTCTTCTCTTCTGCCTCTTCATTTTCTTTCCTTCATTGTCTCCCTTCTTCCCTTTCTTGTCTCCTTCCCTTGTCTCCTTCTCCTCTGCCTCATCTCTTTCGTTTTTTTTTTTCCTCATTTCCTTCTTCGTCTCCTTCCTGTCGCCAACTCCCCTTCTTCATTCCCCTTTCTTCATCTCCTTTGCCTCCTCTTCGCGTCCTCCAGTTTCCTGTCTTTTCGTTTTCTCCCCTTCCTCGTCTCCTTCCCTTCTTCCTCCTCCTCCTTCCGTACCTTGTCTTCTTCCTTCGTTTCCTTCTCGTCTTCTGCCCGTCCCTTTCTTCATCCTCTTCTATACAGTCATTAGCTTGCAGTCTTCAAGGACGGGATGGACTCACGAGTACCTGTTTTGTGGTCACCTGCACGATTGAGGGACTGTAATGACTCATAAATTACCTGCAACTGGAAGGAAGGGACGTGGGACTGTATGACTATTCCGAAATGTGCGGGTGTATTATTGTAACTTCTTTTAACGTGGTGTAGTGGAGGTTATAAGGATTTTCAAGTGTGTTTTCATGATTTTTGCGATAGTTTAGTAAGCGCAGTATTTTGAAATGGGTTGGTGTGTTATTTCGACTATTTTAACAGGTTCTGGTGGAAGGTATTGCGGTTTTTTAAGTGTGCTTTCGTGGTTTTAGTGGTAGTTTGGTAAGGAGTATATTCTGAAACGTATGGGTGTATTTGAACAGGGTATAGTGGAAGTTACCGGGAAGTTACTGTGGTTTTTCAAGTGCGGTTTCATGATTCTAGTGATGGTCTGGTGACGATTATGATCTGAAACGTGTGGGTGTCTCATCTTGGGCACTCTTAACAAGGCTTTAGTGGAGGTTCCTGAGAAAACACGTAATTTTGATAGCGTTTTCTCACACTGGGTCTCGTTATAAATTGTTTTTCCTCTTCCTTGGTTGAATGGCTGAACAAAAGGGAAAGCAGACTAAAAAGTGACTTGTATTTTTAGTCCCGTGAAGTGAATTTT
>NC_087173.1:18815222-18865222 GCF_035594125.1 Scylla paramamosain
AGAAATATGAAGAGGAGAAGGAAAAGGAGGATGATAAGTATGAAGAGGAGGAAAAGAAGGATGAGCTACAATAGAAAGGTAAGACGTAGTAAAGAGGGGAAAGGGAATGAAGGTGAAGAGGAGGAGGAGGAGGAGGGAGCTGATGAGAGCCGTGCATCAACAATGGAGGGGCGGTCACAGTTCAGGTAATGAGTGGTGATTACGGTGGGGCGCCGCTGCACCTGAGCCCCGCACTACCACCACCACCACCACCACCGCCGCAGCCAGCCCGGGGCCACAGGGGCGACACTCCACGCTCCTGAAGCACCCCATTGTTCCCAGAGGCCTCCCCAGGGCGTCGTGTGCCTGCTAAAGGGTGGAATTGTGCCCTCAATGTACGAACAGGTACTTCGCCAACCACAGCCATGTATGACAAAGTGGAGCGCGACAGTAGCGTCCTGGTGGAGACACTGGAGTCGCGAGAACCACGTGGCGGGCGGGACGCGGCGAGGCGGGTCATGCAAGCGCGTGTTCTGATGATATTTGCGTGTTATGAAGGTGACTTGAAATCTAGTCTTGTTGCCATTCTCTACAGATAATATGATGAGGGTGTTTCAGTGTATGGGAAGATAAACTCTGGATGATTTTACCGTGTTATGAAGGCGACTGGAAACCTCGCTGTTTCCCAAAGAGGAGGAAATTTTTTTTTTTTTTGAGAATATAAGAGAGTTTTAGGTTTTAAAAGGCAACTTGAAATCAATTATCATTCCACAAAGAAGAGGTAATGATTCGTAATATAATGGAGTTTCAGTGCTTAGAGAATTAATTCACTGTATGATTTCACTCTTAAGTCATTCCTCCCCCCCCATGAAAAAAAAAGTTAGACTACCATATTAATAAGGATCGTGAAGAGTGCCGCACCACCCCTCGAAAAAGAAACTTAAGGAAAATCAAACGTTTGCAGCATGATAAGGAGTTTGATAAGGCGACACAATTACTGGATAGCCCCATTATGTTAGGAAAGGCAAATGCAAACCTACAAACCTACAAGCGTCCAACCTACCTACTCACCGCCCAACCTACCTACCTACCTACAAGCGTTCTCTCACTGACACTCCCAAAAGTAGAAAAGAAAATGGAATGCAGTAAGGGGATGGGATATACAAAAATGGTTAAAGTTTGGAATATACTAAGAGAGTTGAAAGGATAACTAAATCTCAGTCTAAAATCAGCGTTATAAAGGTAAATTGAAGTGTTTCCCTCGCCACCATTGTTCGGGAAAGAAAGCTGGAAGGAAAACGTTTTGTGATATATGAAGGAATCTCAATACGTGGCTGGATTTCACTTCATTATGACAACCCGAAGCTTCCTTTCCGCCGCTACGCTCCTGTCACCTCCTTCCTCCTCTGAAATTGAATAGATGTTAGAACGAAGGAACATTTTTTTTTTTTTTAATGTTTACTGTTAATCTTCTCAGTGTCAGTGCATTAGTTTAATTTTATTTCTGATGTCATTAGAAGGTTTTTATGAAGCTATTTTACATTATTATGATAAATTTATTCTCCTCCTTCCCGAGGTGTTAGATAGATCATATTAAGAAAGAATATTGTTTGAATTTTAAAGTACGTATACCGTTAACCCTTTCAGTTCCCCGATATTTGTTTGATTTAAATAAAGAATATTGTCTGAATTTTAATGTACGTATACCGTTAACCCTTACAGTTCCACGATATTTGTTTGATTTTTATTTCGTATATCATTTTTGCTGTCATTAGATTCAAAAGATTAGACAAATTTATGGATGATGATAGGTGGAGATAGGTGGGCATTTTTCATAAAGGATTGACAGTTTCTTGTAGCTTCGTCCTATCCTTTGTTGTTATTACTGTATTTTATGACGTAGATGGTGCGTGTGATAAGGAAGGCATTGAAAATAATCTCCAGTTACTCATTCGGTGCTTTTATATTTATTTAATCTTCTTCGACTAACTGGTAAGCAGAAAGATTTAACGAAAAAAAAGGAAAATGTAGAACAAAAAAGTGAAAAAAAACATGAACCAGGAAAGGAGGAAGGAAGTGGAGAAAAGCAGGAAAAAAAGAGAGAACTTGAAGCAGGAAAAGTGGAAGGAATTGAAGAAGAAAAGAGACAAAAAAAAAAAAAAAGCTATGGAATTTATACTCGGCAGGAAACGTTGATGAATTACATGAAGCAGGAAGAGTGAAAGGAAGTAAAGAAACAAAAAAAAGTTAGAATTTAAACTCCCCAGGAAGCTTGGATGAATTGCCAAGTTCGTTATGAAGTAAATATTACGTCATCACTGTTACTTGAATTAACGGCGCTGCTCAGGTGAGGCGCCAGGTAAGAGTCACACGGGCGTCAACAGATGGCGTTGTGTATGCGTCAGGAGCATCTAAGGAGACAGAGGTGCTTCTTCAGTGCCCGTGTGTGGGATGATAGCACTGGTGGGCCTTGGTGCTGGCTGATAGATAGACACACACACACACAGAGAGAGAGAGAGAGAGAGAGAGAGAGAGAGAGAGAGAGAGAGAGAGAGAGAGAGAGAGAGAGAGAGAGAGAGAGAGAGAGAGAGAGAGAGAGAGAGAGAGAGAGAGAGAGAGAGAGAGAGAAGCAGACAGACAGGTAGGTACACACACACACACACACACACACACACACACACACACACATAAAGACAAAGAAAAATGGAAAATAAGATAAAATTAAGTAATAAAGTAATGCATTTCCTTACATTAAACAAAAATTAACATAAAAACAAAATAATTTCCATCTTAATTTTTTCTAAAGGTATTTGGAACAGGAAACTCTTGACATGCTTTCCGTCTTGAAATAAAAATGAGCTTGTCTTTTTAAATTTATGGAGGAAAGAAGGGGGAAATGGGTCTGTCTGTCTGTCTGTCTGTCTGTTTGTCTGTCTGTTTGTCTGTCTGTCTTTCTGTCTGTCTGTCTGTCTGTCTGAGTTGTTTATAATTACGACCAGAGTGGATAATTAAGAGGTGAAGGGTGAGGCCGAAAGCAGCAAGAGCAGCAGTAGTCGTGCTGGTGGTAGTAGTAGTAGTAGTAGTAGTAGTAGTAGTAGTAATGTCATTTAGTAGCAGTTACCATGACTACTACTACTACTACTACTACTACTGCTACTACTACTACTACTACTATCACTACTACTACTACTACTATTACTACTACTACTACTACTACTACTACTACTACTAGTACTACTACTACTATCACTACTACTACTACTACTACTATTACTACTACTACTACTACTACTACTACTACTACTACTACTACTACTACTACCAATGACAACAAAAACAACAACAGCAACAATAACAATAAAAAAAAGACAAATGTGAAGCAAGGAAGAGAAAACCATAAAATTCCTGAACCACCACCACCATCACAACCTCCTCTTCCTCCTCCTCCTCCTCCTCCTCCTCCTCCTCCTCCTCCTCCTCAGGTTCAAGGGTCTTCTCTTCGTTGCTGGGACTCGACCAACGCGACAAAAGACGAACTGGGAGCGAGTAACAATTTGCAATGGGATCCCTGACGCTGATTTCGGGCTTAGAAGAGGAGGAGGAGGAGGAGGAGGAGGAGGAGGGGGAGGGAATACGAGTGACTGAGAACTTAAGGTCATTTGAGTATTGTTACATTTTTTTTCTTTTCAAAGCTCAGGTCAGTTCTTTTCAGTTTCTTCTCCTTTCTTTTCTTTTCTTCTCCTTTCCCTATTTTCCGGTTGGTCCCTTCCTCCTTTTTCCTCCCTCCCTCCCTCGCTCTTTATTCAAGATCTTTCTTTCCTTCCTTTTCTTTTTTGGTTCTTTTCCTTTCTTTTTTTGTTTTCATTGTTTTGCTTTCTGTTTTCCTCCTTTTCTTGTGGTTTCCTTCCTCCTTTTTCACTCAAGAATTTCCTTTTCAATCTTTCTTTTCGTTTTCCTTCCTTTCATTTTTCCTTCTTCTTTATCTTTTCCTTTCCTTTTCTTTCTTTTTCTTTTCTTCCTTTCCTAGAGATCTCTTCCTCTTTTTCCTTTCTTCACTCTTCACCCGAGAACTTCCCTCCTTCCCTTCCTTTTTTTCTTCCCTTTCTTTTCTCTCCTTTCCTAGCTATCTCTTCCTCTTTTTCCTTCCTTCACCCTTTCCTTTCCTTTCTTTCTCAGTCATCCCTTCCTTCTTTTCCTCTCCTTCATTCTTCATACATAAATTTTCTCTACTTTATCCTCCTCCTCCTCCTCTTCTTCCTTTTACTTACCTAGGGAGGTTGGTGGGCGGGGAGAAGTCCTTCTACCGCACTATCTTTCCCCTCCAGCTAGTAAGTTTAATACAACGCAACAGTCTAGCAAAAAATAATAATAGTGATACCTTGTTTGTCTCTACTTGCAAAACCTCTGTACTTCTCCCTCCCTCCCTCTCTCCCTCCTCCTCCTCCTACCCCTTCGAGGGCAAGTAGCGGTCGGGTCTGGGAGTATAATGTTATCTTATCTCGTCTTCCTGGCGTGAGACTTCTCCTGCTTCACCTGTGTCACCTGTGTACAAACTGACGTGACGGCCGTGGAGGAGGAGGAGAAGGAGGAAGAACAGGAGGAGGAGGATTAGGAGGATAAAAAGAGAAAATTAATGGGAAATAACAAAGAGATGAATGTAGAAGCATAAGTAAAGATGTAGAAAGGAAGAGAAGGAAGAAACAGGAAGAGATGAAGGCGGGAGAAGGAAAAAGAAAACGAGGAGATAGAAGAGGAAGAAGAGGAGGCAAATAGTAACTGTATTTGCACTGTGGGAGACTTGCAGGAAAGAAGGAAAGGCTTATTTTTGCATTAAGTACTTCATATTAGTCTCCTCCTCCTCCTCCTCCTCCTCCTCCTCCTCCTCCTCCTCCTTCTCCTCCTCCTCCTCCTCCTCCTCCTGCCAACAATGCAGGTCGACGCTCTAGTGAACTTCAGTCAAAGGTCGCTTATGTCCCGCAGCAGTGATAGGGCGAAGGGAAGGAAAGGGAGGGAAGGGAAGGGAGGGGGAGGGGCGGGGCGGGCTACAGCTGAAGGGAGACTGATGGAGGATATGACGAGAAAGGTAACTGACAGGGAGGTGATGGGAGTTTGAGTGTCAATGGAGAAGGGTTCCTGTCACACGTGTTGGAAGTCACGGTGGTGCGCAGGAGTGTTAGTGGGTAGAGTGGTAGTGGGTAGTTAGAGTGGTAGTTTAGGTTGAGTTAGGTTGGATTGGTTAGGTTAGGTTAGGTTAGGTTAGGTTGGATTGGTTAGGTTAGGTTAGGTTGGGTTGGGTTCGGTTCGGTTCGGTTGTGTTGGGTTAGGTTAGGTTAGGGTTAGGTTAGGTTGGATTGGTTAGGTTAGGTTAGGTTAGGTTAGGTTAGGTTGGGTTAGGTTAGGTTAGGTTAGGTTAGGTTGGATTGGTTAGGTTAGGTTAGGTTGGGTTGGGTTCGGTTCGGTTGTGTTGGGTTATGTTGGGTGTAGTTGGGCTATGTTTGGTTGGGTTAGGTTAAGTTAGGTTAGTGTGTGCTAGTGTAGGTTAGGTTGGATTAGTGTGGATAGGTTAGGTTAGGTTTGGGTGAAGTTGGGTTAGGTTTGGTTTGGTTAAGTTGGGTTAGGCTAGGTTAGTGTGTGTTAATGTATGTTAGGCTGGATTAGTGTGGATTAGGTTAGATTAGGTTAGGTTAGGTTAGGTTAGGTTTGGTTTGGTTAGGTTGGGTTGAGTTAGGTCAGTTCAGTAGTGGGTTAGGTTAGTGGCGCCGGTATCACGTGAACTGCTACCCTTCATCTTCCGTCTTCCTTGACCCAATGACTACTGATAACAATATGATACGTGAGTAAGTTAAGTCACACAAGACAAAAGTATATTATTTTCTTTATGTAAGAGGGAATATGGCCAAGAGGAACAAATAAGTAAAAAAAAAAAAAAGCTCATTGAAGGACCTCACTTCCTAGAGTCCAAATGAATGTGAAAAAAAAAAATACCAGAAGTGTCTTGACCAAACTTCTCATCATACAGAGAAAAAAACATCAATGAATAAATAAATAAAATGAGACTATTACAAGAACTGAGACAAGTTTAAACTACCTATCATTCTTTTAGCTATTTTTTGGCATCTTTCGAAACTCTCGTAAAGAACATAAGCAAGTTGGGAATCCATAGCAAATAGTTAAGTTGATATCGTGTGGAGGTGAGAGGGGAGAGGTGGGAGAGGCGTTAGGTAAGAGAGGTCGCGGTGCACATCCGTTCTAGTGGTGAGGAATGCCGCCTCTTGGGAAGTTCGCGTGGGGGAGAGAGAGAGAGAGAGAGAGAGAGAGAGAGAGAGAGAGAGGAGGCGTGAGGGAGAAAGGGAGGGCCTCTGCTTTCTGCCTTCTGCCCAGCGCCACCATCACCACCACCACCTCCTCCTCCTCCTCCTCCTCCTCCTCAGCCACTCACTCCTACGTCTGGCGTCGCGGTGCTCAACCTCGTATTCTGAAACGCTTTGCTTTCTCGATCTCCACGACTATTTTCAAAAGCCACAAAGATGATTAGCCAGGCTCTCAAGAGTGTTTCTCCTGTCAATAACGTAGAAACCTTGTTAATCTGTCACTAGAACCACAAAAACACCCTTAAAAATCCGTATCACTTCACCACTACTATTTTCAAAGGCCACAGAGATGATTAGCCATGTTCTCTAGAGTGTTTCTTCCGTTAATAACATAGAAATCTTGTTAATCTGCCACTAGAACAAAAAAAAAAAAAAAAGAATCCTGAACAACCCGTGTAACTTCAACTACAGCCTCTTGAAAGTAATGGAGGTGAGGCCAGGAGTGTTTCAGGGTACGGTTCTCGCCAGTACGATATTCTGGACCTTCCTGGGATATGTAAACAATCGTGACTGGCGCAATGGACACACGAAAGGTCGAGCTTCATTTTGTATTTATCACTCCCTCACGAATCTTTTGGAACATTAATAGGGTGAGGGAGAGGAGTGAGGGGGTGAGGGAGAGAAGGAATGAGGGAGTGAGGAGTGAGGGAGAGGAGTGGTGAGAGAATGAGGAGTCTTTTGTAGCCTTGGGCATTCTACACACATGACCTTTGCCTAATGGGGAGAAAAGGCTTGGTAGAACTCTCGTAGGGGAATTTGTGTGTGTGTGTGTGTGTGTGTGTGTGTGTGTGTGTGTGTGTGTGTGTGTGTGTGTACTAATTTCAAGGTTCCTTTCACGACAGCTGTTTAGTTTATTCTCACTTGTAAAGGATATTTGGGAAAAGAAAGAAAATTAACAAGATTACTGTTGTGTTCTCGACTATTTGTGTAATTTGTCTACTTATAATTTCAAGGCTCCTTTCTCTTTTTTTTTTTTTGTGTCAGGGAGATCCGCCTTAGAGAGAGAGAAAAAAAAAAAGGAAATAGAACCTCGCCCACAGTGCCGTTCCTTGTAAGAAATGAAAGAAGAACCAGGAAGGATTGCATGGTTTAATTTCTGAGGTTTTATTTTGTAACTTTTTTTTTAACAGTTCAAGTTATAGGAAGGAGGAAAGACAGAAAAAGGGAATTGCGTTTCATTGTCTACTAGTATGTTGGAGTATTGTCATATGAAACACACATACAAAAAGAGTAAACAGATAAAGAAAGAAATAAAAATGAATAAGTAAATAAATACGTAAACAAATAAGTAAACAAGATAAAATAAAAAGTAATAACTGCATCAATACATCGTGTTCTTTCACTTTCTTCTTTTTTTGTCAGTTAATGAAGAATATATGAAAGTTTCGGCGGCCAAAGAAACAAACAATAAACTTAAATAAGCTTCGAAATATCTTACAATGAAGTGATTTCGCCTTAAAAATCAAAAGGATATCGTTGTCTTAAAATGTACCTCTGTCCCACTGAGCTCAGGTTCAGTCGTGACAACAAGGAAGGACCGCACGAGGAGGAAAAAGTGTTCTAAGAATGTTCTATCTCTCTTATCGACAGCCTTTGGTAATGAAGAGGTGAGGTGGGGAAGGAAAAAGTACTGTAAGAAAATGTGTGTGTTTCTTGCTATCTCAAATGAAATCAGACTGAAATCAAGGAGAAAATAATTCAGAAAGAATGTTTTATCTCTCTCATCGACAGCTTGGTTGAAGAAGAGGTGAAGCACAGGAGAAAATGTACTGTAGCAGAGTGTGTTTCTTGCTGTCATGCTTAAGTCAAACTGAAATGAAGGAGAAAACACTGAAGAAGGAACTTTTATCTTCTTCCTCGAGATTCTGATCAAAGAAAAGACGGGGTGTGGAAAGAGGAGTACTGCAAGGAAGTGTGTATTTCTTGTTGCCAAAAGAAGAAGAAAAAAAAAAGAAATCAGACAGAAAGTACAGTAGGAAAATTAATGTTTCTTACTATCAAATCCTAAATCAGATTGAAGTGAAGTGAAAACAATGAAGAAGGAATGTTTATCGCCTTCCTCGACAGTCTGGGTAACGAAGAGATGGGGATGTGGAAAAGTACTGTAGGAAAGTGTGTGTGTGTTTTTTCGCTATCAAACGTGAGTCAGACTGGAGTGAAGGAGAAAACTGTTTGGAAGGAATGTTTGTCTCCATCATCGACAGTCTGGCCAATGAGATAAGGCGCGGAAGGAAAAGTAATGTAGATTCTTTTTTTTTTTACGCTGTTAAACCCTAAATCAGACTGGAGTGAAGGGGAAAACTGTTTGGAAGGAATGCTTATCTTCCTCATCTACAGCCTGGATAATGAAGAGGTGTAAAGTAGAAGAGAAGGAACTGCATAGGAAAATGTGCGTTTTTTTTTGCCAAACCCCGAATCAGACTAAAGTGAAGGGGAAAACTATTAGGAAGGAATGTTTTATCTCCTTCATCGACAGTCTGAGTAATGAAGAGGTGAAGTGGGAAAGAAAAGTACTTTAAAGGAATGCATGTTTTCTCACCGTCACCTTGTGTAATGAAGACCAGAGAGAGAGGAAGGGGAAAAAAAAGATAAAAGATAAAAAAAGAATGTTTAGGATGTTTGTTACCTCCTTTCACATCTTTGTTAATGAAGAGGCGAGGTGTAAGAGAAAACATTACTGCAAAAGAATGCGCATTTTCTCGTCTTCTAAAGCTGGAATTAGGCATATATTAAAAGAAACTTGGTAGGAAAAGAATGTTTTATCTATGCCATCAACAAAACATTTAAATCTTCCGCTATATTTTTAGTTTACATAACTTTCTTTTCCCACTATGCGAAAATATGTGAATGATGGAAGAGGTATACGTGTCGATAAATATAAGAGTCTCAAAGCTGTAAGGTAATGCATCAAAACTCATCTAGTTGTATTCATCTTCTTCATCTTCCTGTTTAATGAAGAGGTGAAGCAAGGGAGAAGTGGTGCAGAGGAATGATTGTATTGTCTTCTTGTCTTCACCTCTCGTAAAAAAAGAAAAAAGAGATAACTGAACGAGAAAGAATGTTTTAATCTTCATCTTCAGTTTAGTTGATAAGGAAATGTATTGGTTGACGAGAACTGCAAGAACTAAAAGAAGAATCCATGTTTTTTGTCACCAGTTTTTGTAGAGAGAGAGAGAGAGAGAGAGAGAGAGAGAGAGAGAGAGAGAGAGAGAGAGAGAGAGAGAGAGAGATAACAAAAGTGAAGCTCGTTTTTCTCTCTTACAACTCCCCCACATAATCGAGAACTACATAAGTGAGAGAGATAAAAGACTGAGGGAGGAGTGTTCAGTTTTTGTCTCCTGACGCGTCCAGATTAAAACTGTGGAAAGTAAGAGGGAAAAATACGAGAAAATCTACTCATCTCTCTCTCTCTCTCTCTCTCTCTCTCTCTCTCTCTCTCTCTCTCTCTCTCTCTCTCTACAAGAACTGATAGCAAAAACATACATTGTAATTACGTATTATTATTTTTATTATTATTATTATTATTATTATTATTATTATTATTATTATTATTATTATTATTATTATTATTATTACTACTACTGCTACTACTACTACTACTACTACTACTACTACTACTACTACTACTACTACTACTACTACTACTACTACTACTACTACTACTACACTTTCATTGCAGTGATGAGTTTACATGTGTTTACTCTGTCTCTCTCTCTCTCTCTCTCTCTCTCTCTCTCTCTCTCTCTCTCTCTCTCTCTCTCGTGGTTGCGTCTGTCAGGGTTTTAGTGAAGCTTTTTGTAGGCAGCGCTGTGACCTCGGCCCCGCCCACTCACCTCGCCCTGACCCCGCATCGCCGTGCCACACACTCCACTTCCTCACGGGAAACTCTCGCCACTTCCACCCTTAAAGTAACAAACCATAGATGCCAAGCTGCCTGGAGCGTCGCCTGCGTGTTAAGCCTTCTTGTGTCGCCCCCTCGCTAATGTGTGATATAATTCAAACTCCAAGTGTCTCGGTGATGGGTGAGTGGGGGATGGGTGCCGCGTGTTTGGGTGGAGATAACTAGGCCAGGGAGAGAGGGAATAACTTAGAGGAAGGGGAGAGTAACTAAAGAGAGGTTAAAAGAAAGGAAGGAGGGAGGTAAGAGAAGATAACTAGGCCAGGGAGGGAGGGGAATAACTTAAAATGGAAGAGCAACTAAAGAGAGACTAAACTAAAGGGATGAAGGAGGTGAATGAAGGATTGCTAGAGCTAGAGAGATAACTAGATCAGAAAATAAATAACTTAGAAAACGAACAAGAACGAAGCTTATAATTACTGGGGAAACTAGAACAGCGAGAAATGAACTTAAATCAGAGAAGGAGAGTAAAGAGAGACTCAGAAAAGGAGTAAAAGAGAGAAATTAAAGTGGGGTTCAAAAAGGAGTAAAATAAAAGGAGGAAGAGAGAGAGAGAGAGAGAGAGAGAGAGAGAGAGAGAGAGAGAACTGGATATATAAATGGGCCAGGGAGGAACTGAAAAAAAAAAGACAGAAGGGAAAAAATAACTAAGAGCTGTCCTGAAAGGGGAGTAAAAGAAAAGAGGGAGGAAAGAAGAAAACACGTGCAAAAAAGTAGAGAGATAACTAAATCAGAGAGGAATGCATGCAACTCAGGAAAAGGAGAAAGCCGCTAAGAAATGGCTAGAGAGTGATAAAAAGAAAAGGAACTGAACTCAAAGGAAAAATATCGAACAAGACAGACAACAAGCAGAAAGCAGAGTAATTAAAGTCTAGAAAGCGAATGATAGAAAGGAAAGATGGCAGGAAGACAATTAATCCGATAAATAGAGAGATAATTAGACCGAAGAAAAACACAAAGAAGCTAAATAGAATAGTAAGTAAAGATACGCAAAAACGAGTCACAGAAATGTAAGGTAAACAGGAAGATAAAGAATACGAAAATGTAACCCTGATATAAACATGCAAAAATGAGAGCGATAATTAGACCATTGATGGAAAGAAGGGAAAAAGAGAGGGACAAAAATAGTTAGAGATGCCCCCAATAAAGGAAAGAGGACAAAGGATAGATAAACAGACGAAAAAAAGGAAATCCTAATATAATTATACAAAAAAATGGAGATACCTACACTATAGAGGGAGAGAAGGGAAAGAAGAAAGGAGAAAATAGTTAAATATCCCTCCCTTAAAAAAAAAAAATAATAGAATAAAAAAAAATAAGACGAGAAGAATAAAAATACTAGATAAACAATTAAAAATTAATAAATCTAAATTAGAGATACCTGTGTAGTAACTTATGTGAAAGAGTAAAGTGAAAGCTAATTAGTGCCATTACCGAGTGTCTCAGACTGTATAAGTAAAGATAATTATTAAAGAAGAAAAGAGAATATAAGGGGAATTATCATATTAAATCCTTCACTGCTATAGTCATTCTTTGCTAACACTTACATGGACTCAAGAAAAGGAGAAAATATAGAAAAACAGGTTATTTTTTGTCTTTTTTTTCCTCATTTAGATAATTATTTTAAGAAACCCCAATAGAAAAGTCTTTTAAAAGGTCGTAGGCGATTTTAGGAAAGAATGTCTGACAGTGAAAGAGTTAAGCATAAAATATGATCTAGAGACAAAGAAAATAATAAAGAATAACTAAAAGAAAACGCAGAAAACTATGACAACTAGGAAGAAAGAAAAAGAGAACCATGTGTAAATAGAACAGTAATTTAAGTAACTACAGTGATTTAAGCAAGAGAGAGAGAGAGAGAGAGAGAGAGAGAGAGAGAGAGAGAGAGAGAGAGAGAGAGAGAGAGAGAGAGAGAGAGAAGTGGAAGATGAAAATAATCACTAGGTAGGAAGAGGGAGATTAGAGGGTCAAAATTAGGATGGAAAGAGAGGCAAGTAGGAAGGGAGAAGGATCAGGGTGAGGAAGGGAAATTGGTGAGAGGGTGAGAGGGTGAGGGGTGTCATTAGGCTGGAAAATGGGAGGAAAAAAATTAGCAAGTAGAAGGGCAAGGAGTAAAACCAGGCCAGAGAGAGAGAGAGAGAGAGAGAGAGAGAGAGAGAGAGAGAGAGAGAGAGAGAGAGAGAGAGAGAGAGAGAGAGAGAGAGAGAGAGAGAGAGAGAGAGAGAGAGAGAGAGAGAGAGAGAGAGAGAGAGAGAGAGAGAGAGAGAGAGAGAGAGAATTATAGGGTACAAAAAGGTAACAAAAGATATAGAAAAAAAGTAACTAGGGTGAGGATGAGGAGAATTTAGACAGTTAAGGTGAAAAGGAGAAAATCAGACAAATAGGATGAAAAGAAAGGAAATTAGACAGAACTAGTGTGAAAAGGGAGAAATTCAGACATAACTAAGGTAAAGGAAGGATAAGAATCAGAAATAACTGAGGTGAAGAAGAGGAAAATTTAAACAGGAGAAATCAGAAAGTTTTAGGGTGAAGGAAGAAAAGATTGATACAAAAATAGGGTGAAGGAGGGAGAAACTTAGACACCACTAGTGTGAAAGTCATAATTCAACAAAATCAGGCTGACAAAGAACGTAAAGAAGAAGTAAATAAAGATAAATAAGAAATGGAGAGGAAAAAAAAACAAAGTGAAAAAAAACAATGACAATTCAAATCATGACGAAACAATACAAAAAAAAAAACACAACAGTATAACACACAAAAATTGAAAAATTACAACAAAAAAGAACAAATAATGACGAAACAACTTAACAACAGACCAAATAGGTACAAAAATAGTAACAAATGAAAAAAAAATATAGACAAAACAATTAAAAACACAAAACAAAAAGAAAACTACACGTGAAACAAATTAATAACAACGAAACGATAGAAAGAACAGAACACACATACCTTGGTGGATCGTGAGCTCGATAAATTAAGACACAGTTACAGGGCCCAGTTTTTGTTGGAACTCACGGGGAGACTTGCAAACCTCCTCGTCAGAAGTAAAAAGGTCCTTGAGCCGCGGCCTTCCTTGCGTTCCTCCACCTACACTCTCGCAATAAAGTGTTGGGTTATTGCAGTTATTTGTTCCCCAACGCTCCGGTCAAGGGCTGCGTTAACCTGACGGAGGAGAAGAGGAGAGATTGGTGCCCGGGAGTGATTCCTGTGCTGATTCTTCGTCTTGTTCAATTTAAGTTTGTCAAAGAAAAGTGGAGTGAAGAGAAAACTAGAGTGTGAGCAGTTACGAAGAAAAGATTGAGAAAAAGGACACTTGTAGGCAAAAATCTTTCTTCTCTCCTGTCCTTTCTTCGTTTTCTTCTTTACTTTGCTCACTTCGTCTATATATTTTGATGTTTCGTATCAAATATGTACAGAATATGAGAAATGTGATAAGAGAGAAATAATGACGTTTTCAGATTTTTTTTTTGGATAGAGAGAGAGAGAGAGAGAGAGAGAGAGAGAGAGAGAGAGAGAGAGAGAGAGAGAGAGAGAGAGAGAGAGAGAGAGAGACGGAATTCAGAATATCAGAGCAAATTTAAATTCTTATCTTTTTTTTTTCATTTTCTACTCCATTAGGTTGTGAAATGCGTGGAAAGTTGTGTTCTGTTTTACTTTTTGTGCTTTTTTTATTTTATTTCACATTTTTATTATTATTATTATTCTAGATAGAGTAAAACGTTCTTTTTTTTATTCATATATTTTTTGGTCGGAATATTCATAGTGATTTATTTTATAGCGATTTTTCTATTTCGTAGTGATGAGAATGATTGCCATGTGTGCTTTCTATATTACGTAATTCTTATAGATATTATTATTATTTTTATTATTATTATTATTATTATTATTATTATTATTATTATTATTATTATTATTATTATTATTATTATTATTATTATTATTACGTTTTCTAGCACTGCAGTGATGAGTTTACTTGTCTTCTCTCTCTCTCTCTCTCTCTCTCTCTCTCTCTCTCTCTCTCTCTCTCTCTCTCTCTCTCTCTCTCTCTTTCAGTCTTTCCTTCTCTTATTATCTCCCTCTCTCAGTCTTTCTCGTAGTCTCTCCCTCTCCCTCGTATCCGACACATATATTATATTTCCTCGTAGCTGTCATTCCACCTTGGTCTCTACACGTAAAAAGGCAAAGCACTTAGCGCCTAGCGGGAATCGAACGAGCAGCCTCGGGTCTCGGGAGCAGCACCCTGACCCGCCTAGCCACATAATGACGCCCCAAAATACATCACATACATTTTGCCTTCGGAAGAAGTGTAGTCGGTCTTGAGCCGCGAAAAGTGAAGTGGTTAAGGCGTATTGTTGGCTCCCCTAAGGTCGTCATTGTTTCTATATTCGTGTCAGCGTGAAAAGTTTAGAAAGATCTAGTATATATATATATTTTTTTTAACACCAGGAAGTTTTGCTGTGTTGGAGATTTCGATGTTTACAAAAGTAGAAATCCAATGAAGGGTTGTGTTGATAAGGCATCCAGATTTATTTCCAGTAAGCAAAGTCAGCATTTAGTATATATGTATTTTTTTTTTCGGTCTTAATATACATAAGTAATGGAGATTTCGATGCTTTCAAAAGTAGCAATCCAGCAAACGGTTTTTATTGGTAAATCATCCAGATATATTCTCTGTAAGTAAAGTTAACATTTAGTATATGTTTTTTTTTTTTTCATAATATATGTAAGTGATGGGGATTTCAATGCTTACAAATGGTAACCCATAAAGCTAATATTTAAGATCTTTCCAATCTCAAGAAAATGATCTATGAAGAATTACGGAAACTTCAATGTTACAAAGCTAGTAATCAAAAATTTTTTTTTCTTTGTAAGATTTCAAATTTTGCTCACTGGAAGAAACGTTAACAGCTTGTAAATGTTTTGAATGTTAAAAACCCATTCTTAGGAAGTGTTGGAAATTTAAATGCACAGAAGGCAGTGATCCAGTAAATGCTCAATGTTTTTTTTTTTTTTTTTGTGTAAGGTTTCTTTCTTTCTTTCTTTCTTTTTTTTTTTTTTGTAGAAAGTAAGATCCACATTTAGTATGTCTTGCATATCCCAAAAAATTAATCTAAGAGGGAGTACTGGGAGCTTCGATTTCAAAGACATAGCAGCTTAGTAAATATCCAATAATTTCTTCGTATGAGTTACAATTTATTCTTCAATTAGCAAAGACAACATTCAGTGCACTTTTCAAATAAAAAAAAAATCTAAGAATGTGTTTAAAACTTCAGTTCTCAATAAGTAGTAATCCAATATGCGTTTTCCTCGTAAGATTTCTAGTTTACCTTTCAGAAGGGAAGTTAACATTTGCTGCAGCTGTCGAATCTCAAAATAAGTGATCTAATACAGTGCTGTGAGTTTCAGTACTCAAGAGGTAGTAACTCAATAAATATTTAATATCCTCTTTGCAAAAAATCACTATTTGCTCCCCAATTAGTGGTCATAATTTATATAATAAATTTACTTCTTTCGAAAAACAATATTAAAAAAATTAAAACTCCCTTTAGCTGAAAAAAATAGCAATGTTAAAAAACCATAAACTTCATTAGTCCTCAAAATTTTCCTTATTTATTGATATAGTCTGTTTTATCTTTCTTTTCTCTTTTTTTTATTTGTTTACTTCTTTTTCGTGCAAGGTCACGTAGAGAGTGCCGGGAATTCCAGTACCGAGGGTGAGTGAGGCAATCCAAAACACTCATTGTTCTCATGCTATAATTTTCTGTGTGAAGGTCTCCATATTTCTGGTCACGGAGGCCTATGACGCAATATAAAGACAAATGTGCGCTGTTTGGCCACTGGTAATGAGGGAAGAATGATGAATGGTGGGAGAAAGAGTAAGATAAATAAAAGTAAGTGGTGTACTTCAGATTCCCTCAATGACTGATCACTTTGTCTTCTCTCCTTTTCCTCTATTCCTTCTTCCGTTTTTTACTATTGATTTAATGAGTAACTTTCTCCATTTTTCTTTTCCGTCAGGTTTTCACAACTAATTTCTCTCTCTCTCTCTCTCTCTCTCTCTCTCTCTCTCTCTCTCTCTCTCTCTCTCTCTCTCTCTCTCTCTCTCTCTCTCTCTCTCTCATTTCATTATCCATCTCCTCTCTTTTTATGTCATATTCTCACAGGTTTGCTCATACTCTTTTCTTTTCTCTTCTCTTCCCTTTCCATCCTGTTTTTTTATTTACTTTACTTTTTATTAGTGATCCCATGCTCTTCTCTCCTTTTCCCTCTTTCCTATCCTCCATTTCATCCATCTCCAATTCTCCTTCGCAAGTAACCCCCTTTCTTTCCTATTTTTCCCATCCCTTTTCCCCATTCTCTATAAATTGCCCCTTCATTTCTCATCCTTTGTATCCCCCCTACACATCCTTCCATAAGTAACGCCTCCCTTTCCTCTAGTTTCCCATCCCTCACTTTTCTCGTCCCCTCTTTCCCTCGCTTCAGTTATTGACCGATATAATAAATTTCAACCTCCGCTTTATATAAATTGCGATTTCCTATGATTGGTTGTCATTTGAGGTCGCGTGTCTCTGCTTGGCGGTCGTCTGTGGGTTTAATGTACCAATCAGGCTTAATCGAATGGTCTTTATATAGATGTGTGGCTTGGCTTTCACTATGTACGAGGATTATTTTGTCTGTAGTGTGGTTTGGGAGTTTTTTTCTTTTTTCTTTCTTTTTTTTTTTTTTTTTGGTAATGGATCTGTAATATTGTGTGTGTGTGTGTGTGTGTTTGTGTGTTTTTGTGTCTATCTTTGTGTCAGTCTGTCTCTTTGTCTGTCTCTCTGTCTGTTTGTTCGTTTGTCTGTCTCTCTGTCTCTCTGTCTATCTGCCTGTTTGTCTGTCTGTGTATCTGTCTATCTATCTGTCTATCTATCTGTCTATCTGTCTGTGTATATGTCTTTCCGTTTCTCTCTCTCTCTCTCTCTCTCTCTCTCTCTCTCTCTCTCTCTCTCTCTCTCTCTCTCTCTCTCTCTCTCTCTCTCTCTCTCTCTCTCTCTCTCTCTCTCTCTCTCTCTCTCTCTCTCTCTCTCTCTCTCTCTCTCTCTCGCTGACAACAATAGGAAGCGGTAAAGGAAAGAAAGCGAGACACAAACAGAAAAATGTGGAATGCAGCATTATTTTCTCCACACTCGAGAGTTCTCCACCTCTCGCGGCGTCCACTAATGGTTGTAATTAAGATAAGGGGAGATAACGAGATAGAGGAGCTGGGGGGTGACGTCTCCTATAATACTTTCATTTTCCGGGTGTAGATGGAAGGAGAGAATGAAGAGGGAGGTAGAATAAATGTAATGATGAGGGTACATGATAAAAAAAAGGTGGATAAAAGGAGAAATACAAGGAAAAGATGGATAGTAGGTGAGGTAGAAGTGAAGTTGATAAAAGGAGGTGTTTTCGTTTAAGTTAATTTAATTGGAACATTTCATACAGCTGTAATTATTCTGTTAGCAATATTTTTATGTATGCCTCCCTGTTTGTCCGTCTGTCTGTCTGTTGTTTTATTTATTTTCTTTTAAGGAGGAAGGTGCAATGAGCAACTAAATTTAAATAAAGAAAAAAAAGGCCCATTGAGGTATCAGTCACCAAAGAGTCAGAAACGATCCCCAAAAATTAGAGAATAAGTGTCTTGAAACTGTCTGTCTGTCTCTACGTGTGTATGTGTCTTTTTAACTATCTGGGTACGTGTATCAATCTATATGCCTACTTATCTCTTTCTATATTTATCCTCTAATTCATCTACTCGTCTATATATGTATGTACGGATTTATCTATATATCCATCTATTTCTTTATGCATGTTCTGTCTGCCTACCTATCTATGTGTGTGGGTGCTTTATTTTTATCTGTTCATCTTATCTATGTACTTCCTGTCCGTTTTTCATATATTTTTCTGTTTAACTTTATCTATGCGTAAATCTATTTGTCCTTCCATTTCTCTCTGTGTGTACCGGTCTTAAGTCATTCAGTTTCGCAACACACATCACCCCAGCCGCAGCGTATTGTGAGAGACAGTAACAACGGTGTCATCTTTCCCGCCATAAGTCACCATTGTATAATACTCTTTGATACTCATCCCAGCACAGTACCTTTATCATCCATACCTCCTCTTATTAACCTCCCTTCCTGCAACTCTCATTTCCTCCCCCTTTCTCTCCCCTCCCCTCTCTCTCCTCCCCTCCCAGCTCGCTTCCCGCCATTCATCTCACCTTTGTTTTGATCGCGGAGTTGGTGCGCGCCGAGTACCTCCGCGAGTGAGCCAAATACCGCTATGGTGAAAACTCAAGGCCATTTTCATCGTGAGTTTGTGTAGATGTGTTGAAGACCGCAAGGAAATCACTCAGGTGTTGTTTGGCTTGAGTTGCGTCGTACTTATGGTTGTGTTGCTGTGTGAGGCGTGAATGGGAGCGAGGGAGGGAGGGAGAGAGGTGGTGAGAGCGTAAAAGAGGGGAGGGAGAGTAAGCAAGGGTGTGGGGAGAGGAAGGATTGATGTAGGTAATGTTTACTGTGTTGTTGTTGTTCTTTTTTTTTTTTTAGAAGCCACAGGAATTCGAAACTTTAAGAAGAGAAGAATGGAAAGTATTTTTTGGTTTTTCTTTTGTTTTCCTCTCACTTTTACGACATTTAGCGTTATTTTGTTATCATTGTTTGTGGTCTTTGTCGTGCTTCTTACGTCTCTCCGCTTCTTTTGTGTATGTTGGCTATTTGTGGCTCTGTCCGTCCGTCCTTTTGTCTGTCTGTCTGTATATCTGTTCGCTCGTCTGTTCTTCTGTCTGTTTGTCTGTCTGTTTGTCTGTCTGTCTGTCTGTCAGTTTGTCTGTCCATTCCTTTATCCATCTGTATGTGTCTGTCTGTCTGTCTGTCTGTCTGTCTGTCTGCCTATCTATCTATCTATCTCTATCTATTTATCTATCTATCTATCTATCTATCTGCCTGTCTGTATCTGTCTGCCAATACGTCTTTCTATCTGTTTATCTATCTATCTGTTTATCTATCTATCTATCTGTGTATCTATTTATCTATCTATCTATCTATCTATCTGTCTGTCTGTCAGTATCTATCTGTGTGTCCGTCTCTCTCTCTCTCTCTCTCTCTCTCTCTCTCTCTCTCTCTCTCTCTCTCTCTCTCTCTCTCTCTCTCTCTCTCTCTCTCTCTCTCCTTCTCCCTCTCCTCCCCCACTCCCTAATCTACACCGTCCGTTGTAGCACCTATCAAACCCTGTGTTCCAAATAGCAGCTTGTGGCGTGACAGCGTGTAGGAGCAGGCCTGTGGTTGGAGCAGGTGGCTGAGCGACAGGTGAGAGGGGAGCATCCAGGTATTAACACTAATGAACTTACTAATTAGCCTCCCATCATGACGCAAATTACTTGCACACACGCGCGTATAGACACACTCACATACACATACTTGCATACACACTCACGCATACACGGTTTACAAGAGTGCCAAGGTCATCTCGTACATTTAGCTACTATGTATACACCTGGTTGGTCTTAGGCAGGTAGTTGAAGAGTTAATCACGTTTATGTATTCGCTAACGACGCCGTAACACTTTCCGAGACGCGTAAGTGTGATGAGGAGGCGTCATTTGAAAACGCGAGAGTCTGGGAACCTTGAAACAATCATTAGCAGAGGTTACAGTAGGAGAGAAAGAGAGTGAGAAACACGTGGATTTATGTGTGAACGTGTAGAAAACGAGGTCTGTGATTTTTATTGGTTATATTAGATAGAAGGTGTCATTTCAGAAAGCTGGGGGGACCTTGGAAGAATCATTAGCAAAGAGAGGAAGAGAGGTGAAAAACGTGTAGATTTATGTGTGAATGCGAAGAAAACGAGAAGTGAAGTGTGATTAGTAGTTCTTATATTAAACAGGCATCATTTTATTTAGAGTCAGAAAGAGAAAGACAGAGAAAGAGAGACAAAAGAGGGAGAAAAAAAAACGTAAATTTATGTGTGAATGCGAAAAGAACGAGAATATAAAAAAGGCATAAGAACATAAGAAAATAAAGGAGTGAAGTGTGATTTGTACTGCTTATATTAGCCAGAAGTAGAGCACACATCGCTGGAGGCTGGACGTGTGATGAGCCGGGGAGTTACGGCAGGTGACCCCGGGATACCTGTGGCAAGATTGGACTGAGTGCCGCTGGAGGGGGTGGACATACTAGGGGAGGCGTGGTGGTGATGACAGCGGCGGGGAAGGTGACAGTATTAGGTGGTGATGTACGTGGTGGTTTTGTTTATATGTGGTGAAGGTGGTGACATGCTTCAGGGTGTGGTGATGAGTGAAGGGTGGTGGTGGTGATGACAGCAGCGGGGGAATGTGACAGTATTAGAAGGTGGTGTTGGACGTGGTGAAAGTGATGGGTATGGTGATGAGAGTAGTGGTGGTGATGGTGTTGGGAAAAGATGATAAGATAGTGGTGATTGAGGTGACAGCTTTACTTAAACGTAACCTAATCTTACCTTATCTTACCTGATCTAATGTAAACCTTACCTTACCTAACCTAAACTAACTCACCCGAACTTTAATCTAACCTAACCTAACGTCACCCAACGAACGTAAACTAACGTAACCAAACTTAACCAAAATTCACCTAACCTAATTTAATTTCACCTAACGTAACCTAACCTACCCTAATTTAACCTAATCTAACTTTACTCAACCTGGTAGTGACATATTGGTGAAGCAAGTGGCTGTACTGACGTGGTGTTGATGATTACAATATGTTAAAATTATGAGGTGGTGTTTAGTGGAGCAAGTATGATGACAGCAGTGATGACGTGGGAAACATACACATGGCTTAGTGATGATACAGAAATAACAAGAGAGAGGTGGTGATGAGATGCTCTAATCTTAAATAGGTGTGATGACAGTGCTAAAAGTGCTAATAGTAATGATGACACTGCGTACGAGACATGGACAGCGATGATAATAAGTACAGTGACTGATGACAAGTATAAGATGACGATGATTGGGCTGGTTGGCGCGGCAGGCGTGTCTGTGGCGAG
Source organism: Scylla paramamosain (assembly GCF_035594125.1). Taxonomy (NCBI): domain Eukaryota; kingdom Metazoa; phylum Arthropoda; class Malacostraca; order Decapoda; family Portunidae; genus Scylla; species Scylla paramamosain. The sequence continues at coordinate 18,836,513 of NC_087173.1, forward strand.
GAGCAACCAGGAGTAACTAGACCCACGTGCGAGGAACAGTGATGGATGTATTTTGGATAACCTTCCTTCCTCTTCTTTTATTGGCATGGAGGGGATGAAGTGCGGCTCTAAAAGTGGTGAACCGCAAGATACAAGCCTCTTAGTCTTAACCAGAGGACGTGACTGTGTAGAAAACGTGTAGTGGGGACTTGGAGCCTCAGAACTTCACTACTAACGGAATTCTGAAGTGGCGCTAAGCTAAATTTTCTGTCAACCTAAAACTAAAGGTTAATTAAGGGTAAATATTGGTTGTTTTTAGAATGTGAATATTAAAGCGAAAGTATACTGAAGAATGAAAACTTGTCTTACAAAAATTCACGAAAAATGTTAAGTCAGCACACCTGTCTGCCGAAACTAAAGGTTAATTAGAGGTACATCATGTTCATAAATCTGATCTTTTTAGGTTGTGACGTCTTGAAATAAAAAGTACACAAATTAAACAAGGCATATCTGCTTTCATATAATTCTTTAAAAAAAAATATATAAAACTAACATAACTGTCTGCTGTAAGGAAAAAATTAATTGAAGATACATACATTCAGTTCACAGTTGTAATGTTTTAGGCTTCGAAATCTTAAAATAAAAGACCATTATTGAATTAAGAAAAAGTAATCTACAACAAAATTCCCAAGAAGCGCAAAACTAACCTATAGCTTCCGAAGGTAAAGTTGATAATTCTGATCGTTTTAGTATTTGAGACCTTTAAATAAAACACGAGTATGTAACCCCCCCCCCCAAAAAAAAAGATCCACTTGTACAAAATTCTCAAAAAAAACAAAACAAAACCAACACAGCAGAATACCACAACAAAAGCTTAATTAACGATACAGCGACACAGCGCGCCAATATCCATCCATCACCTTGACAAAGACGAGAAAAAGAAAGCTGATGGGAAGACAGACTTAACACATCACCTTTCCCTTTCCCTCCCTCCCGCTCAACCTTCCCTGCAGTTCATCATATCACCGCCAATCAACCAGAGAGTCAATTTATCGTAACTCATCGTAATATATCAACTTAAACCACTAAGGCAAGGAGTGAAACGTAGAAATTGAACCCCTTAGGCAAGATAGAACAGCTTGGAACACACACCCTCACCCAGCCTGACCACTAAATGGGGAGTGATGGGCTTGCCTGCTGAAACGAGCCGCCTAGACCGTGTTTAGACCGTGTTTGGACGTGTTTGGGGGTCACGACAGCCGCGGGGGGAGGACGAGAAAGCGTTAAGTGCGGTCATGTAAGGTGACTCTGGACATGCTAGAAGAGAGAGAGAGAGAGAGAGAGAGAGAGAGAGAGAGAGAGAGAGAGAGAGAGAGAGAGAGAGAGAGAGAGAGAGAGAGAGAGAGTCCAAAAAACTCAGTCATTCCTATTTAAATGCCATCAATGTTTTTCTCTTGTAATGACGGATATAATAAAGTGTTTGAGAGAGAGAGAGAGAGAGAGAGAGAGAGAGAGAGAGAGAGAGAGAGAGAGAGAGAGAGAGAGAGAGAGAGAGAGAGAGAGAGAGAGAGAGAGAGAGAGAGAGAGAGAGAGAGAGAGAGAGAGAGAGAGAGAGAGAGAGAGAGAGAGAGAGAGAGAGAGAGAGAGAGAGAGAGAGAGAGAGAGAGAGAGAGAATTTTTATTAGTTCATTATTTTTCTTGTCTTATTCGATTTTCTTTTTATCTCCTTCCTGTTCTCCTTCAGTCACCAAATAAGAACGTTCTCTCTCTCTCTCTCTCTCTCTCTCTCTCTCTCTCTCTCTCTCTCTCTCTCTCTCTCTCTCTCTCTCTCTCTCTCTCACTTTCTTTGGCTCTCGTCTGTAATTTGCATATTTATTTGCTTCCTTGTGTGTGTGTGTGTGTGTGTGTGTGTGTGTGTGTGTGTGTGTGTGTGTGTGTGTAGATGAAGTGGTCGAGGTGTTATGGTAAGAAAAAACGAAATTCTTTCCTCTTCTCTCCTTTATTTCTCTCTCATTTCTCTTGCTTTTCTCTCTCTTCCCACACCCTTCCTTTATTTCTGTTTTCCTTCTTCCTCCTTCATCGCTAGTTTTGTTTTAATCTCTCCCTCTTCATGTCTTCTTCAGTTCTCCTTTCCTCTTTTTCTCACACATCACCCCCAGTTTTCTTCCACCTTTCCTCCTTCATCTTCAGTTTCTGCTACTTTTTTTTTTCTCTCAGTCCTCCTTTCCTCCTCCTCTCTTTCCTCTCCCCTGCTTCATCCCTCCTTCAGATTTGCTTTCGTCTCCCCTCACTCACCTCTCCCTTATTTCTCCTTCAGTTTCTCTTATTGTTTTTTCTCTCACATTTTCCTCTTCCCTCTTTCCTCATCTCTTCTTCAGTCTTGCTTTCCTCTTCCTTACTACATCTCTCTCTCATATTTACTTTCTACTTCCCTTTCTTATCTCCAGCCCCGCCTTTCCCATCCCTCCCTCCCCCCATCACCTGTCGCTCACGTACCTGCGGAGGTTCTCACGCCCGCGACAAGCACGTCAGCAGCATTCACACCTGGAGAACCTGGAGCGAGAACACCTGAGGAGAGAGAGAGAGTGGGAAAGGGAGGGAGGAAGAGGGAGGGAGAGGGAGAAAGCAGCCTCTGTCACGTGCGGTCTTAGTTTGTTTATCTTATAAGTCAAGGTGATTCACATTGCGAGACATCAACCCTTTCTTCTCCTCCTCCTCCTCCTCCTCCTCCTCCTCCTCCTCCTCCTCCTCCTCCTCCTCTTCTTCCCCCTCCTCCTCTTCCTCCTCTTCTTTTGTTTTTCTTTATATCCTCCTTTGAATTATACTGTCCTATATTTTCCTTCGCTAATCTGTTTTCTCTGTTTATTCATTTAGTTCTTTATTTATTTACTTGTTTATCTGTCTGTTCGTCTATTGATTTATTTGATAATTATTCATTTATTTATCTATTTTTTTCACAATTTCACGTGTCTCATTTTAGATTATTGTAACTCATCGCAGCTTCGTTAGGGACAAAAGAGCCAGTGTTGTTTGTTCTTCATTTGTGTTCCTTTGTAGTCCTTCTCCTTCACGTTCACCTCCAGACTTCCGGAAAAAAATATAATACATGAAAAAATGAGGAAATTTAAAAAGTATCAGTTGAGTTTTGTACAGCGATCGGTTCTATTTCGTATAATTGATGTTTGTTCTTCATTTGTGTTCATTTGTAGTTCTCCTCCTCCTCCTCTTACTCTTTTACTCCTTCGCTTCAGTACAGAGAAATAAAATACAAGAAAGAAAACAGGGAAAATTTAAAGGTTGCAATTGAGTTTTATACATCATATAATTAATGTTTGTCTTTCCTTTTGTAGTCTTTCTCTGCTCTACTCTCATTCCTTGCCTTCAGTCCACAAGAAAAGAAAAAAACACAAGAAAGAAAATGAGATAATTAAAATTCAGTTGGTTCTTCCTTTGTGTTCCTTTGCCGTCCTCTTCCTCCTCCATTCCGGGAAAACAACAACAACAACAACAACAACAACAAAAACAAATGAGGAAATTAGAAGGTGGTAATTGAGTTTTAAAATTGTGATAATTTCCATTTGGTTGATGTTTATATTACTTTGCTTTTTATTCACTTCTATTTACTTTTTCTTCTTTTACGATAGCACTGCAGTTGCTCCGTCAGGCACGTTAGCGACACGTCTGACTCTCCAAGCGGCTTCCTGTCTTTAATGGAGAAATGCCTTTTTTATGATGGTTATTATATACTTTGGTGTAATTGCCAGCTATGTGGCGAATAGAAAGCAGGATATTGCTCGTAGTGTGTGTGTGTGTGTGTGTGTGTGTGTGTTAGGGTGGTGGTATTAGCTGTTACAGTTGTCGTTGTTGTCGTTTTCGTGGTAGAAGTCGTGGTGGTGTGGCAGAAGTAGTAGAAGTAGTGGTAGTAGTAGTAGTAGTAGTGGTAGTAGTAGTAGTAGTAGTGGTAGTAGTAGTAGTAGTAGTAGTAGTAGACAAATTTATAGTTTGTGGTTATAGTTAAAAATAGATAGGCATTTTTTTTTATGGGGATTGCTACGTGTAGGCATGATGGTGTTTCGTAATTCTCTTTATTTCCCTACGTTCTTATGTTCTTAAATAATAGCAGTAGCAATAACAGTAGCAGCAGCAGTAGTAGCACTAGCGGTAGATCATGAACCACTGTAACACTTAAAACTCGCAAGATACAAATGAACAAGACACAGAAACATTTGCACTTATCATACCTGAGGTCAGCAGCGCACAGAGACCTTTGAGAGCGAGACGAGTGAGTGTGCAGGTGTGGCAGGGGGAGTGAAGGACGCGGCCAGGCAGGTAGGCTGAGCAGGTAGGCTGGGCAGGCTGGGCAGGCAGGTAGGTAGGCTGGTGGGCAGGAAAGAATTAGCGTGTTGCTCAATTTGATTTTATATGTTGTCGTTGAGATGGACTTAACATTTACTTTCTCTTTCTAGCTTGTGTGGGTCATTATCAGACGTGAGGGAGGGGGAGAGAGAGGGAGAGGGAGAGGGAGAGGGAGGGAAGTGTGCCTGCTTTTCTTTTCCATCTTGTATGTTTCCATTGTTTTATTTGCGTGTCATGTGTTTACTGTAAGAATAGTTTGGTGCTGATGGTTGGAATTATGAGGTGTGTTGTGGTCTGTGTAATCTCTCTCTCTCTCTCTCTCTCTCTCTCTCTCTCTCTCTCTCTCTCTCTCTCTCTCTCTCTCTCTCTCTCTCTCTGCCTTCATCGTTGCTCTCTTTCTTTATAGTTTTGTTTCGTATTAATTAATTGTGGATGAGGAGGAAGATGAAAAGCATGTGAGAGAGAGAGAGAGAGAGAGAGAGAGAGAGAGAGAGAGAGAGAGAGAGAGAGAGAGAGAGAGAGAGAGAGAGAGAGAGAGAGAGAGAAACTAGATAAAGATACGAAAGACAAGTAAACAGTAAATAAAAAGAAAAAAATAGTGAAAAAAAGTAATGTATTTTAATCTCAGGAGAAACTCAGACATGGTTAGGCCTCGTTAAGTCCTCGTCAGGTCCTCGCCATCATCCTGTCACTGCAACCCTCACACCCGCGACCCGGCCACTCACCACACAAGGAGGCTGTCAAGGGAACTGACCGCAGGGAACAGTAGTTGAGTGTAATTGCCTCCCAAAGTAATTCCCTTAAATAGCCCCATAGAAATCTTAACCATGGTTGTTGTGGATCTGTAGTCGATGGTTTGTGTTTGAAATTGAATACCTGTTCATCCTCTTATTGGCTTGAAGGTATTTAAGTGTTTATGTTTGATTTTATATTTAGAGGTCTTTTGTCTATCAGTGATTTAAATTTAGTCATCCTCTTGCATTTAAAAGGGAAAAGGAAATAGTCGATTTTCTTAACTACCTTCAAGATAATCATTCCTTTGATAGTTAACGTATGATTTTATGTTCACATATATTTATTTATTTATTTATTTATTTATTTATTTATTTATTTTTTTGCCTCGTAGTAATTCAAACTCAGTCAACCTTTCGAATTAGGAAAAGAAAACCTGTTGATTGTCTTAACTGGTTTGAAGATAATTAATTCCCTTATTCATTTCCAGGTGATTCAACCTTCAGATTTCTTTATCCTCCTTGTAATGTAAACTTGGTTTGCGTTTTGTATTTAGAAATAAAAAAAACTGTTCTTTTGGCTGGCTTAAAGATAATGCCCTTAATCATTTACATATTTTACTTTTAGATCTCTTTAGCCATTCTACCGATGTGAACTCAGTCAACTGTTTTTGCATTTGGAAAGGAAACCTACTTAATTTTTTCCATATGGCAAAATGGTAACACTACTTTCTAATAAAACATTTATAAACAAAATAGTCATCCCACAGTTTTTTTTTTCTATAAAATCTCACTAGGACAAAAGTTCAGTTGATCTTTTGTAGTTAGGAAAGAAATTCAGTTGACTTTTAAATGGAGAAGGAAATACTACTTTTAGCCAGATGTGCCATATTTTTATCTTTGGATTTACTTATTCCTCTAGTAACGTAAGTCCAGCCAACCTTTTGTATTTATAATATTTGTAAAAGAATATTAATAAACTTTTCTTCGGTAACGTTCGTAAAAATAAATATAAAAACAAACAAATAAATGCAATCTCAATTAATTACGCCTCCTAGACTAGCACTTCTAATAACACAAATCTAGTCGAACTTTGAAAACAAAACCCGATACATTTATCTATTTATCATTATTACTGTTACTATCATCATTTTTTAACACTGACGCTACCCAGACTTTTTGTAATGGCACCAGAGGGGGAGTGAGTACCCGCGCCCTTTGCCTTGCCAAGTAAACCAGGGGAGCGAGGCCACTGTTGTTGTCTTAACCTATTGGTAGAGGTGACTGGCTTCGGCTCTCGTCTCCTGTAGGAAGTGTTGGGCAGGTGTGGTATGCTAGACAGATGCAGGAGGTGTAGGGATCTATGAAGGAGGATGGAAATAAAGACGATGATGGTAATAATGGTGAATAAAATAGAGGAAGAGGAGGAGGAGTATGAGAAGTTTCAACAACAAAAACAACAACAACAACTACAACAACAACAACAACAACAACAACAGCAACAGCAACAAGAACATGGAAGAAGATAAAAAAACAAACAAAAAGAGAACAATAACAATAAAGAAGAACAAGAACAAGAAAAAAAAAGAAAAGAAGAAAAAACAACAAGGAGGTGTTGATAAGTTCAGAAAGGTGTGGGAAGCTTGGAATTTATTGAGTTATGCAAGTGTGGAAATTTGTTTTGTTCTTGACCTTCTTCTTGTTGTTCTTGTTCTTTTTGTTCTTGTATTTCTTGATCTTTTCCTTTTTTTCTTCTTCTTTTTGCCTCATAAAAGATTTGGGTGTGAGGGGAAACAAGCGTGACAAGTGAGGGTGTTTGCATACAGAAAACGTAAAAAATATAATTGATAGTTTGAAAGGGAGATTTAAACGTATGAATTAAGTATAGGAATGTGTATGTGCGTAGAGAAAATAAAAGGAAATATATATACAGTAGATTTTTACGTGAGAGATGAAAAAAAAAGTGACATTGCCAGTTATTCTCATACATTCCTCAGACTTAAGGTGACTTGACGTAACGCTTGTTGACATTTTTTTTTTTTTTATCTTTGAATACATTAACTGCGTCCCTTTTTCCCATTTATGGTCGTGATTTACTTACCTATTTATTTTTTTCTTCGATTTTTTTTTATTCATTTATTTATATATTTTTTTGTGTTCCAGTTACTGAGTGCTGAGATTTTTTTTGTGTGTGTTTTCTCGAGTTAAGAAACATTGTTGATTATGATATTGTAGTAGTAGTAGCTTTACGTAACCTACTACTACTATTACTATTACTACTACTACTCGTACTACTACTACTACTACTACTACTACTACTATTACTACTACAAAAACAGCAACAACACCAATAACAACAAGATCAACTACAAGAACTACTACTACTACTACTACTACTACTACTATTATATCATCATCAACGATACCAACAATAACCACCACCACCACCACCACCACTACTACTACTACTACTACTACTACTACTACTACTACTACTAACTACTACTACTACTACTACTACTACTACTACTACTAACTACTACTACTACTACTACGAGAGAGAGAGAGAGAGAGAGAGAGAGAGAGAGAGAGAGAGAGAGAGAGAGAGAGAGAGAGAGAGAGAGAGAGAGAGAGAGAGAGAAAGTTGCCTCAGTGCGTAACCGTGAGAATAAACAAATATATGACATAGGAAGAAGAAACACCATTAGCGTCATGTGTCATCTGGCGGGAGGAGGAGGAGGAGGAGGAGGAGGAGGAGGAGGAGGAGGAGGAGGAGGAGGAAAAACAAGAAAAATTAATGATGATAAAAATGAAGACGATGATGATGGTAATAATGGTGAATAAAATGAATAACCAATGATAACTGGATGAAAATATAGAGAATAAAGATAGATAGATAGATAGATAGAGAGAGAGAGAGAGAGAGAGAGAGAGAGAGAGAGAGAGAGAGAGAGAGAGAGAGAGAGAGAGAGAGAGAGAGAGTAAACAAAGGAAGAAGATTAAACAGAACATCATAATACAAAGAATGGGAGACAGAGAAGTAGATAATGGAAGATGAATGAGGAGAGAGGAGGAGGAGGAGGAGGAGGAGGAGGAGGAGGAGGAGGTTCATTATCATTTCCTGCCACGGATCATTTGCAAAGGAGAGGCTTGTCCCCAGCGAGGAGAAGGAGGAGGAAGAGGAGGAGGAGGAGGAGGAGGAGAAGGAGGGTGGGTGGTGAGGCGTTTTTGCAGGTTTAGAAAGTTCTGCTGAATAGGAGGAGGAGGAGGAGGAGGAGGAGGAGGAGGAGGAGGAGGAGGAGGAGGAGGAGGAGGAGGGGGAGGGAGATGATGATAGGTATGAAAAGGAGAAAGGTAGGAAGGTTGATGAGAAACCACAACTCTCACCAGTACAAGAGGAAGAGGAGGAGGAGGAGGAGGAGGAGGAGGAGAAGAAGAAGAAGAAGGAGTAGGAGGAGGAGGAGGAGGAAGAGGAGGAGGAGGAGGAGGAGGAGGAGGAGGAGGAGGAGGAGGAGGAGGAGGAGGAGGAGGAGGAGGAGGAGGAGAAGGAGAATGAAAAGGTCACCAGTACAAGAGGAAGAGGAGGAAGAGGAGGAGGAAGAATAAGAAGAGGAGAAGGAGAAGAAGAAGAAGAAAAATAATGATGATGGTTTTAAAAGAGAACAATTAACACTGCACACACACACACACACACACACACACACACACACACACACACACACACACACACACACACACACACACACAGAGTAGGGTTGCGCCATCACCATCACCACCACCACCACCACCACCACCACCACCACCATCATCACCACCGCCCCGTGATTAGCCAATTTCCGACCTCCGTCAAGTATAATCAGATCCGATTGTCTCTCTCTCTCTCTCTCTCTCTCTCTCTCTCTCTCTCTCTCTCTCTCTCTCTCTCTCTCTCTCTGTCTCTCTCTCTGTCTCTCTCTCTCTCTCTCTTGGAATCCCTGGTTTGAAGAAGAAGAAAAGGAAAAAAAAGAAAAGAAGAAGAAGAAGAAGAAGAAGAAGAAGAAGAAGAAGAAGAAGAAGAAGAAGAAACCTTTGCTACAAAAACTATTTGCTATTTGATTCAGAAATTTTGGTTTCGTCACCTGTTGCATTTACTTGAGGAATGCACTTGAGTAGAAATGACACTATTTACGTACATATTTGCGGTTTAATGAAGAAATTTTACACTGATTGTATTCCGCACGTGATGATGGCCAAGTGGAGACTCGCTAATTGAACGCTAATATGGAAAGTACAGGTGTGAAATGCGTAGTCGCTTTATCACCCACGAAAAAAAAAAAAAAAAATGAAAAAAAGAATGAAAACATACAGAAAAAGCCAAAAGATTTAAAAAAATATTCGCCACTAGATTGAGAAATATTGCTTTCATCTCCTGTATTTCCTTAAAACCTCCACATTGAGATATTAAACTAAAAATTACATTATTCACTTACGTATTTACTGTTTAATGAAGAAATTTGACACTCATTGCATTCCCCACGTGATGATGGCCAGGTAGAGACTCGCTAATTGAACACTAACATACAAAGTACAGGTGTGAAATGTGCAGGCGCTATGCAAATTAAAGGTGTGAAATATGCAGTCCTTTTAACGCTAACCCAAAAAAACACCACGACGATATTAACGTCATAAAAAGCCACAAGACAGAGCCATTCCGGTCTGACCAGTCGAGGCGGAATGAGTGGAATTAGCAGCTTAAGAGGAGGAGTAAGACGAATTTCCAGTTTAATGCAGGAGGGAAACCAATTTTTTAGCAAGCGGAGTGCGAGAAATTTGTAGTTTAATGCAAGGAGAGTGAGAGGAATCAGAGGAATTTCTAGCGTAACTAAGGTGGAGTGAGAGAATTGAAGATAAATGCAGACTGAGGGAGGGAGAGGAGCTTGTGATTTAACAGGCGGAGTGAGAGAGATTTTTTAGCTTGACCCATCCAGAGTGAGAGGAGTTGGTAGTTTAAAGCAAGCGGAGTGAGAGGAGTAAGAGAAGTTTGAAGCTTAAGAGGAAGAGTAAAGGGAATATGTCGCTTAAGAGGAGGAGTAAGAGATATTTGTAGATTAATGCAGGGCGAGTGAGAGGACTTTTTTAGAGTGACGCAGGGAGAGTGAGGGAAATTTGAAGCTTAACGCAGAGAGAGCGAGAGAAATTTGAAGCTTAACGCAGAGAGAGCGAGATAAATTTGAAGCTTGACGCGGGGAGAGAGAGAAATTTGAAGCTTGACGCGGGGAGAGTGAGAGAAATTTGAAGCTTAATGCTGGGAGTGAGAGAAGTTTGAAGCTTGACGCGGGGAGAGAGAGAAATTTGAAGCTTGACGCAGGTAGAGAGAGAAATTTGAAGCTTGACGCGGGGAGAGTGAGAGAAATTTGAAGCTTGACGCGGGGAGAGTGAGAAATTTGAAGCTTAACGCGGGGAGAGAGAGAAATTTGAAGCTTGACGAGGGGAGAGAGAGAAATTTGAAGCTTGACGCGGGGAGAGAGAGAAATTTGAAGCTTGACGCGCGGATAGTGAGAGAAATTTGAAGCTTGACGCGGGGAGAGAGAGAGAAATTTGAAGCTTGACGCGGGAAGAGAGAGAAATTTGAAGCTTGACGCGGGGATAGTGAGAGAAATTTGAAGCTTGACGCGGGGAGAGAGAGAAATTTGAAGCTTGACGCGGGGAGAGAGAGAAATTTGAAGCTTGACGCGGGGAGAGAGAGAGAAATTTGAAGCTTGACGCGCGGATAGTGAGAGAAATTTGAAGCTTAACGCGGGGAGAGCGAGAGAAATTTGAAGCTTGACGCGGGGAGAGAGAGAAATTTGAAGCTTGACGCGGGGAGAGAGAGAGAAATTTGAAGCTTGACACGGGGAGAGAGAGAAATTTGAAGCTTGACGCGGGGAGAGCGAGAGAAATTTGAAGCTTGACGCGGGGATAGTGAGAGAAATTTGAAGCTTAACACTGGGAGAGAGAGAAATTTGAAGCTTGACGCGGGGAGAGTGAGAGAAATTTGAAGCTTGACGGGGGAAGAGTGAGAAATTTGAAGCTTAACGCGGGGTGAGTGAGAGAAATTTGAAGCTTGACGCGGGGAGAGTGAGAAAAATTTGAAGCTTGACGCGGGAAGAGTGAGAGAAATTTGAAGCTTGATGAGGGTAACAGTGAGATCATGAATACTTTGATCCACCTGGCGGGGAATGCAATTTTCTCCTTGCCGGGGCCTCCTCTGCCTCAGCCTCAAGGTTCAGTTCAGTTCAGTGTATTAAAGAAAAGTGCATAGAATTTGAGGTTACAAGAAAATCAGAGAAACATTGAAACACTGAAGCATTTTATTATAGAAGGGAGAAGAGAAGGGGTCGGGTACAAAGTTAAGGGGAATAACAGAAAAATAAGTGGTTTTAAAAAAGTGATCAGGCGGGATAAGAAGTATTTAAATCTGCCTTCCTGTGATGAGCCGATTTTAGTTGGTTTTTGGAGTGTCTTCTTTTCTTCATTTTTTTTTAACTTTGTTGTTTTCTTTTCTCACTGCCTTTCTTATTTTTGTCTGTGTTTTTCTTCCTGTCTTCGTTTTGTTTTTTCTTTCTTTTCTTAATTTTTTCTTCCAATCATTCTTTCCTTCTTTCTTTCTTTGTTTCTCTTTATTTATTCATTTATCTGTCGATCTATATAACTATCTATCTGTCTATCTATTTATTTGTCTGTCTATCTATCTATCTATCTATCTATCTATCTATCTATCTATCTATCTATCTATCAATCTATCTATTTATCTATCTATCTTATTTTTTTTTTCATTGTTTCTTTTGTCTTTATATTATCTATCCTTCCTTTCGTTCTTTCTTTCCTTCTTTCGCCATTCACTATGATTTCTTCAGTTCACTCATTGTTCATTATTTTCTTTGATATCTGTATCGCATTCATTTTCTTTCTCTTCACCATTCGCGGTCATATTTTAAACCGTACGCTCACTATTTTGCATAATTTCTGCAGCCACTTTTACTCTTCACCATCATTCATTATCGTTATCTGCAGCATATCACTTCTTTTTATCATTCACAATAATATTTCATTTTTGCAGTAAGATCACTATTCTTCATTGGTAATCTCAGCACTTGACTCAATCTTCATCATTCACTCACTATCATTTCTGCAGAAGAGTCACAGTTCATCATCATCGCCATTACTCACTATAATAATTTTTGCAACAGACTCACTTTTTCAACATCACTCGCAGTAATCAATAGTTCACGTGATTACTGAGATAAACTTGTTCTTCCTTCCTACTCCTCCTTCATCTCCTTCTGCTCCTCCATCTCCTTCTCCTTCTCTTCCTCCTCTTATTCTCTTCAATTTCCTTTCCCCTCCAGTGATGATATAATTTTTTTCTTTTCAACTCGTATCATTTTGCGTCGCGTGCAGTGTCTTGTCTTCAGCTTAGTTTCCATTACCCTCTTGCGGTCACGTGTCACACTCACCAGGTCCTCTTGCGGCTTCTCGACTTTCATTAACTCCTTCACTCCTTGATAATTCGACCATAATCACTACCAACTTTCCAGAAGCTTGTTTTTATACGTACTATTGTCTCTTATATAGTTTTATTAACTCATACATTGCTGGAGGATTTTTTCTTTTCATTCATTAACAAATTTTTTAGACAGTTTTGCTCTATCGTCTCGTAATTATGTAGTTTTGTAGCTGGAGGTAATATTTTTTTCTCTCCCAGTTACTAACAAATTTGTAAATACTTTCATGTACTCTGTCGTCTCTTTAATAGTTATGTATTCGAGAAAAGATAAAAAGAAAATTGTGAAAAAAAATGGTTTAATTGTCACTTTCAAAACCGTACGATAATTTTCAGTTCTTCCTTGTGTCTGATAAATATTCTTAGTCTTTTTCTACTGATACTCTTATAAAATTTATGTATTCTTTTATTTTATTTATTTATTTATTTATTTATTTATTTATTTATCTATTTATTTCATTTATTTATTTATTTATTTTATTTATTTATTTTTTTGTGTGTGTTTAAACAATCATATCCCTATTTCCTTGCGTTCAGTTCTCCATCATATTGTTTCGTTTCATTCTTGGATCGCCTCTTTCTTGCATCTTGTGTATCTCTAATCCTTCGCCTTTATAAAATTGTTGTACCTGCTTGCTATTACCAGGTCTCTATTTCCTTGTGTCCAGTTTACCGGTACCTGTGTAGTTTTAAGTATTCATTCCTATCTCATTGCATCTAAATTTCAATGCATTTTACAGTTCATTCTCATCTCATTTTTATCTCATTGCATCTAAATTTCGATACATTCTACCGTTCATTCTCATCTCATTCTTATCTCATTGCATCTAAATTTCAATACATTTTACAGTTACCTTTATAAAACTACCGTACCTGTTTGCCATTACTAAACTCCCCATTTCCCTGTGCTCTGTTGCCCATCACTGTGCTCTTTGCCTAAGCCCTCTCAGGCGTTCACTCTTATCTCATTCCTGCATCTTACAAATTTCTGCATATTCTACAGTTACCTTTATGCTTCCTGTAGTTGCCCGCTATTAACGGTTCCCTGCACCCTGGTCTTGCCGTCCCCAGACCAACGGGAGCTTCCTGCCCTGAGGTACGCCGACAAAACGCCAATTTTTACGTCCTGCTCTGATACAAGAAATAATAGGTGTGGCTGCTCAGTGAATGACAGTCTTTGTTGCTTAATGAAGACAAAGGCAGTGTTTCATCTTGAGCAATTTTTACGTAAGAAAACCACACGTATCAAAGAGAGACAGAAAAAAAAAAAGAGGTAATTGAAAGGTGAAAGAAAACGCCCTCTTGTTACCACTCACCAATCTGTAATGCTTGTAATATTTCTCAAGATCACGATTAATTTACCTGGGTCACGGAGGTCGCCAGGTAGACAAACACCTGACAATGCAAGCACAATACACGTGGAATGTTATGAATGCGCCTGACTACACCTGGCAATTAGTCTCAGTCCCAGGCTTCTAGTGACTGACGGCAGGTGTTCTTTTCTCATCTTGTACCTGTAATTATGTCTGCCTCGTTAGCAAGCCGTGCGACTCGTCAGGGGCGGAGGAATGATGATGGCTGTGATGTTTGGTGGTGCAGGGAAGGTTGTGGTGGTGCTGGTTGTGGTTGGGGTAGTGGTGGTGGTGGTGGTGATGATGGTGATAGTGATGTTTCTGGTGGTGGTGGTGGTGGTGGTGGGGTTGATGTTAGTGATGGTGGTGGTGATGTTAGTGGTAGTGGTGTTGTTTGTGGTAGTGGTGTTTCGGATAGTGGTAGTGGTGGTGATGGTGGTGATGCTAGTGAATGGTGGTGATGGTAGGAAAGTTAGTGCTGGTGGTGATGTTAATAGTGGTAAAGGAGGTGATGTTAGTGGTGGTGATGGTGATAACAGTTATAGCGATAGTGATGATAGTGGTAATGGTGGTGATGCTAATAGTGATGGTACTGCCGAGATATTAAGAACTAATGACACACACACACACACACGCACACTAAACAGTTTACCAGACGTGACAAGAGAGAGAGAGAGAGAGAGAGAGAGAGAGAGAGAGAGAGAGAGAGAGAGAGAGAGGGCATTTCACTTGCTGCCTCACGAACTCTGAGATTCACGCACTTGAAACTCAAACTAAATTAATCGAAACACTTCTCATTTTTTGCGTTCACTGCCTCTGGGATTGGAAACTGTGTGTGTGTGTGTGTGTGTGTGTGTGTGTGTGTGTAGAGAGAGAGAGAGCTGTAGCAGAGTGAATTATTAGCATGTGTGTATGAGAGAGAGAGAGAGAGAGAGAGAGAGAGAGAGAGAGAGAGAGAGAGAGAGAGAGAGAGAGAGAGAGAGAGAGAGAATATATACCCCCACTATAAAAGATAATAATTTTGACAACCATTCATTACTTTCATTTCTCGTTCACCCATTCAACAGTCACACACACATCATCTACTTGCTATTCAACTGTTTACCATTCACACCATTTGTTATTCATCCATTCATTACTCACTATTAATTTATCACTCATCACACATCAACATATTCCAAGGACATCGAGGTCTGTCTCCGTTTGGACTTCCTTTGTGTTTGTTTAAGTCACTCACTAACGGATAGGAAGGAGTACACGTGTCTGCTTCAAAGGTCACCACGCGGCGCTTCTTGGTCACCTGTATCACCTGCCTGCTTCTCACACTCAACTCTCAGGTGGCTTCCGGCAGACCAGGTGTTTGTGTGTGTGTATGTATGTGTGTGTGTGTGTGTGTGTGTGTGTGTGTGTGTGTGTGCGCCGAGTGGTCACGCATGCCAAAGTGCGTATGCCTGTGTTTGCCTTCCTGCTACTGTGGCCGTGCGTGAGAGAGAGAGAGAGAGAGAGAGAGAGAGAGAGAGAGAGAGAGAGAGAGAGAGAGAGAGAGAGAGAGAGAGAGAGAGAGAGTCAGCCTTTAGATAGTATAAGCTATGAATAACTGAAAATGCACGTAATTTAATATTTTGGCTAGAAAAAAAAATGAGAGAGAGAGAGAGAGAGAGAGAGAGAGAGAGAGAGAGAGAGAGAGAGAGAGAGAGAGAGAGAGAGAGAGAGAGAAATTCACATGCAATTAATCACATGCTTCCGGTCTATCATTCATTGTGTTTACCTGTTTGTCTGTCTGTCTGTCTGTCTGTCTGTGTTTTCGCCTTTAATGACTGTAATCTTTAGAAAGCAAAATGACTCTGCTTTAATTACCCCAACTATTTTAATAATGACACTTTCTCTCCTTGTAATAATAAAGCCATAAAGTCTACAAAGCACGGTAATGAGTGTAATTGCCGTCCTAAGGTGAAATTAAAATATAGTAAAAAAAGTTAAAAGATGGTGATTATGCTGGTGGTGAAACTATGGGATGATAAGTAGTGATGTTGGTGAAACTGTGCACGGGGTAGTGATGTTTGGCTGGTTTTAGAAGTGAGGGTGAGACTGGTAGCGTGTGTGTGTGTGTGTGTGTGTGTGTGTGTGTGTTTCAAAGTGCAGTCACGATGGTGGTTGTGGTGATGATGGTAGTAGTAGTAGTAGTAGTAGTTGTTGCTGTTGTAGTTGTAGCACCTGTTTCTATACACTTAGTTCTATAGGCATGCATCCCTCCAACCATCCATTCATCCACTCATCTACCGTGACCATATCTGCTGTCTCCTTACCAGCCACTCACTCAGCCAACCAGTCTATAAATCAACCACGGACATTTCCACCTCGCATCCCTTTATCCATTTCGCATTCCTTTCCATACCTTTCATCTGTCATTCCTTTCCACCATCCTTCCTTATTCATCACCCCTTATTCCTTATCTTTTCATGTTTCACTCTGAGAATCTTCCTACCGTCTATTTCCTTCCTTCTCCTCCTTCCTTGTCATCTGCATCTCCTCCTCCATCGCTTCTTTCTTTCCCTCCCTTGAAATAAACTCTCCGAATTAATTGCATTAGCGGAAGAAGTGAATTTTAGAGAGAGTTTGTTGACAGACGCTGAGAATCTTGTTTTGTGTGGCAAGGAGGAGGCAGAGGGTGGGGGTGGGAAGGGGGATAGCGAGGCGGGAAGAATAAAAGGCGGGGGAGAGATGAGGAAGGGGAAAGGGAAGTGATAAGACGGAGGTAATGAGACAAAGCAAGTAGATCAGAAATTTATGAATGCGAAGAGAAAAATAAGAGTGATGCTTCCGGTAATGATGATAAACAAATGCGAAAGGTGTGTGTGTGTGTGTGTGTGTGTGTGTAGTGATGAAAAGAAATGATGTTGTGAATGACATGAATGAAAGGCGGGAGCAGGAGGAACAAGACGTGAAGGGGAAGTAGGAAAATGACGGAAGACGAAAGAAAAGAGAGGAAGGAAGAGAAGGAGGAGAGGAAGAGAAAAGAAAAGAGACAGGAAGCGGAAGAATAGAGGAATTTTGCTTATAATGGGAATCAAATATGTTCCTTTCTCCTCCTCCTCCTCCTCTTCCTCCTCCACCAGCTCCCCCTTCTCTTCCTCCTTATCTTCTTCCTCCTCCTCTAAGTCCTCCTTTTCCTCTTCCTCCTCCTCCTCTTCCTCCTTCAAGAGAGAGAGAGAGAGAGAGAGAGAGAGAGAGAGAGAGAGAGAGAGAGAGAGAGAGAGAGAGAGAGAGAGAGAGAGAGAGAGAGAGAGGTTACTTGCATTAATTGAATTTCGTCACGTGAGAGAAACAAAGGTTAGACTTTTGCTTCAATGGAGACTGTCTGGTTTGATTTATATGGGAACCTGAGAGGAACATGACAGGAAGGCGTGGTAGAGAGAGAGAGAGAGAGAGAGAGAGAGAGAGAGAGAGAGAGAGAGAGAGAGAGAGAGAGAGAGAGGGAGAGCTATCTTGTTTGTATATCAGAAACTGTTATTTGTTTATGCATTTGTGTTTTTGGATTTTTTTACTACATTTTTCTTGTATTTCAGTTTTGTCAATACAGAATGACGTAGATTAAAACAAGTGATATTTTCTGCAGTACTTGTTGGGATATTTGAGGATCTGACGTGTTTACATTATCATATTCCTTTATGTTATTATGTATTACCAGAGGGAGAGAAAGCAGGGGTGTATACTCTATTTAACTTTAATCTGGCTATTTAAATGTTGTCTTAGAATATATTTTTGCCTTGGATTGTTAACTCATGTATTGTTAGTGTCATTATATACTTTAACTTTTTTTTTAATGGCGAAATACAACATGGACAACATCCTTAACATTTTGCATTAGTGGTCCTCTGTGTTTCCATGTAAAGTTTTTTAATCAACTGCCTCTTGTGTCTCAGCTCGCCAAGACTGAATAACATCATACAGCGCGGCAGACTTCCTCAACACTTGGCTAACCTTGCTGCGTTAGTGTCGGATAATGAGAAACAAAAAAAAAATGATGCAATATTCAAAGCACATCTTATAGTTTCTAGGAAGGAAATATTTGAGGAATTAGGTAAAGAAAAAGAAAAAAATAGATCCTTGAAATCTGCTTGTTCACTTGCATTACTTCTCTCGTAACTCGTAATGTCATTTTAGAACAAAGGAAAACGTATTACTGGCTTCCTTAAACTTTTGGCAATTGTTCGTGATTCAAATCTGTCTCGAAAAGTATAATACGAGTAGATAGATGACCTCAATAGATAAATAACCTCAAATCATCATACAGACTAATACATGACGCTACAAATGGGGGAAAAAAAAAACATGAAAAAAATAATGAAAACCACAAGAAGCCGTTAGGCCTACACGTGGCAGTACCTGTATAAAGCATGCCTACATATTTCCACTTATCATCCCCATCCATAAGTTTGTCTAGTCATTTAAACCTCCCTGTTGACTCGGCACTGACAACCTGATTACTGAGTCTATTGGCAACACCTGTGATGGAGAATCCTAATTACCTTGTTTTCTTCTTTCATTGCAGGTATGTTTGTTGTCCTCCGTGCCTTGGGTCTCCTGGAACGTGGCGTGAGAATATGAGACGTGAGTGAGTATTTATCTCTGAGTATTCATTCATCTCCATCTGGTACTAACTCGTGGCGATATCTGAAGGAGTGAGTTATGAGTTAATCCCTTGGCTGCTAATGAAAAGATGATGCGTTTAAGTTACCCAATAAAATTTTACCGAACTTTATTTTTCTTTTTCTGTGTTAGAGGGAACTTAGTCTCAGGGCAATAACTATATATATAAAAAGGCCCTTGGGAAAAAAAAAAAAATGTAAATACAAACAGTGAAAAAAGAAAATTACTTGATCACTCTCCTTTCTGTCAGTGATACCTTTAAAAAATTACGCCATAAACCAGAAAAAAAAAAAAAAAAACATAAGAACAAAAGCAAATACAGGAAGCTGCAGCGAACCAGGAAGCCTACACGTGGCAGCCCCTTCACCAACCATACCTACATTTATCTGCCTATCATCCCCATCCATAAATTTGTCTAATCTTTTAAGTCTCCCTATTGACTCTGCCCTGACAACTTGGTTACTGAGCATTCCACCAGTTTTAATCTTTTGAGGGGAACCATACCAATGTAAAGGTCAGGAACTAAAGAACATAAGCGCATAAGGGAAGCCGCAAGAAGCCAGTAGGCCTACACGTGACAGCTCCCGTATAAAACATAATTTGAATTTAGAAGTATTTATTTATTTATTTAGATTTATAGTTTGGTTGAATTTAGAAGTATTTATTTATATTTTTTTCTCTCATTTAAATTGATATAATTTGCTTATATTTTTCAACTCCTCGTCCTCCTCCTCCTCCTCCTCCTCCTATTACCTGCAAGAAGAAAACACTACAGGAAACACTGGATACACAAGAATGGTGTGTGTGTGTGTGTGTGTGTGTGTGTGTGTGTGTGTGTGTGTGTGTGTGTGTGTGTGTGTGTGTGTGTGTGTTTGTGTGCGTGTGTGTGTGTGTGTGTGTGTGTGTGTGTGCAAATTGCCTGAAAATGACAAACTTTCCTGCACTGTAAAGCAAACAACCGGAACAGTAGTTAGGTGAACCCAAGCGGGAAAGAAAACGAGGAAAGGGAAAGTGGAGGAGGAAGAGGAGGAGGAGGAAGAGGAGGAAGGCAACACAAAGGGAACACAAGAGAAATACTAAAATAAGACTAAACAACAGCAGATGAATTAGTATTTGTCATTTTTGTAGTAGTAGTAGTAGTAGTAGTAGCAGTAGTAGTTTTAGTAGTAGTAGTAGTAGCAGTATTATTATTTTTATTATTATTATCATTATTATTATTATTGTTATTATTATTATTATTATTATTATTATTATTATTATTAGTAGTAGTAGTAGTAGTAGTAGTAGTAGTAGTAGTAGTAATAGTAGTAGAAGTATAGGAGAACGAACAGAGGAAGGGAAATGAATGGAGGAAGGAAAGTACAGAACGTAAAATAAGAAAGGAACTAAGAAAATACAAACTCATATGAAGAAGAAAATTGAAATAGGAGGAGGAGGAAGAGGAGGAGGAGGAGGAGGAAGAGGAAAAGACAAAAAGGAAGCAATAAGAGAGAGGAAAGAGGATAGTGAACCTAGCCTAATGACAAGTGAGATGAATGAGAGAGAGAGAGAGAGAGAGAGAGAGAGAGAGAGAGAGAGAGAGAGAGAGAGAGAGAGAGAGAGAGAGAGAGAGAGAGAGAGAGAGAGAGAGAGAGAGAGAGAGAGAGAATTGTTATGATTTCTTCCTATTCATCTCAATCGCGCGACATTTTGTTCTCGTATATAAAGATATCTTGAACTCCTCCTCCTCCTCCTCCTCCTCCTCCTCCTCCTCCTCCTCCTCTATATGCGTCTTTATTTTCCGTAGTTTCTTCCTTATCTTCCTTCCTTTCTCTTCCGTCTTTCACTTACTTCCCTCTCTTCTTTCCCTCTTCCTTTTCTTCTTCGTCTTCCTTCTTTAACCTTTTTTATCCTTTATATTCTTATGATCTTCGTTCTTTCCTTATTTATTTTTTCATGTTTGAGGAAGTGGAGGAGGTGGAGGAAGTGGAAGAAGTGGAAGAGGTGGAGGAAGTGGAAGAAGTGGAGAAAATGAAGATTATTGAGGCTGTGAAAGAGATGGAGAAGATGGAGGAGGTAGTGGAGATAGTGGAGGAGGTGGAGGAGGAGATGGAAGAAGTGGGGTAGGTAATGGAGGAAGTGGGGGAGGTGGAGGTTGTTCCCGAGTAAGGTGACACCCTCCACCTCTCCACCACATCTCATCGTCACCAGCTCGGGAAAGGAACAGAAAAAGAAGAAAAGAAAAGAAGAGGAAGAAAAAAATAAAGAAAAGAGCATGTATTTCTCTCTCTCTCTCTCTCTCTCTCTCTCTCTCTCTCTCTCTCTCTCTCTCTCTCTCTCTCTCTCTCTCTCTTATTTTTTCCTCTTATTTTTTTTCTCTCTTTTCTTTGTTTCGTTTTATTTTTTTTAAATTCTACTTCGTTTCTTTTTTTCGTTTTTTTTTAAGTTTTGCTTCTCACGGTCTCTCTCTCTCTCTCTCTCTCTCTCTCTCTCTCTCTCTCTCTCTCTCTCTCTCTCTCTCTCTCTCTCTCTCTCTCTCTCTCTCGCCCCCTACTACTACTACTGCTACTACTACTACTACTACTACTACTACTACTGCTACTACTACTACTACTACTACTACTACTACTACTACTACTACTACCACCACCACCAGAATCTTGTCACCTCTTTCCGCTGGTCGCTCTCCCCTTCTCTCCTTCCTTCACCCCTTCCTTCACCCCTGTCACTCGTCCTGCCCTGCCCCACACCTGTCTCCCCTCCTCCCTCTCTGCGTACCTGAGGGGAGAGTAATTAACACCTGGCGCGGTGGAAGGACGTCATTTCTCACCTGGTGGAGGAGAAAGGTGGAAAGGTCACGTGATGGGCCGCTAACGTGACCTTCTCCACCTCCACCTCGTTCCACCTTCCTCTTGTCTCATCCACCTCCTAATTTCCCCTATCACCTACACTCGTTTCCTTTATTAGTTTTTGTTTCATTCTTTTTCCACTTTTCTTTCTCTTCTACCTCTTTTCCACGTTGTTCTATCTTCCTCCACTTCCTCCACCTACTTTGCCATCCACATTAGTTTCCTCTGTTCACTTTCCTTTAAATTTATCTACTGCTTTTCTTCCTTCATTATCTTTCTCCACTTTGCTCCACACTCGTCCCTCTTCCTCCACCTCTCCACCTTCTCTGCCAACCACATTAGGCTTCTCTATCCACTTTTCTTTTTTATTTTATATATCTTTCTTCCTCCACTATCACTCCTCCACCTCGCCTCTCCCTCCTCCACCTCCTCCTCCACATACACTAGTCTCCATCCGCTTTCCTTTCTCAGTTTACTCCACATTTTTTCCACAATTTTTCTCCACCTGTGTACGTACCACTTGTCTCCTCCTCCTCCTCCTCCTCCTCCTCCTCCTCCTCCTCCTCCTCCTCCTTCTCTTTCCCCTCATTGTCCATCTTACATACCTTCTATTGCTTCTTACCTCATACACACATACACACACACACACACACACACACACACACACACACACACACACACACACACACACACACACACACACACACACACACACACACACACACACACACACAGTCACACCCACATGACATAATTTTGACCTTGGGAGTGACCGAACATCCACGCCCTCCCCCTTCCTCCTCCTCCTCCTCCTCCTCCTCCTCCTCCTCCTCCTCCTTCTCCTCCTCCTCCCTTAGATGGCTTGCTGGGTTTTGCCTTCTCCTTCCTCCTCGTCCTCCTCCTCCTCCTCCTCCTCCTCCTCCTCCTCCTCCTGTTCTCTTAAGGCTTGTCCCGCGGAGGAGTAAGACTTGCAGCGACAAAGATCAAATATCAACCTGTTTTATTTCATATTGTCTTTTTCCTTTAAATCTTTTGTCTCTTGTTATTTTCTCGTATTACTGTTTTTTTTTTCTTTTTTTGTATTTTTGGGAGGGTTTATTTTTTCGTTTTTTTTTTTTGGTTTGCTATAAAATGTATGTGCTTTGATATTAGGTTGTGTATGCATGCAGACACACAGACACACAGACACACAGACAGATAGATGCGTTCGTTGGCGCATACACACACACACACACACACACACACACACACACACCACAGCGAGCACCATCGCCATCACCATCACTTCAACTACTACTACTACTACTACTATTACTACTACTACTACTACTACTACTACCACTACTATTATTATTATTATTATTATTATTATTATTATTATTATTATTATTATTATTATTGTTGTTGTTATTATTGTCATTATTACCTTCTATTTACTCACTTTTATATTATTATTATTATTATTGTTGTTGTTGTTATTGTCATTATTACCTTATTATTATTACTAATTTTTTGTATTATTATTACTACTACTACTACTACTACTACTACTACTACTACTACTACTACTACTACTGCCACTCCTACACACACACACACACACACACACACACACACACACACACACACACGCCATAAATCAAAACACCACGAAATCTGAGCAACATCTTTTGAAAAACATCATCGGCTTTTGTGGACAAGACGTGAGAGAGAGAGAGAGAGAGAGAGAGAGAGAGAGAGAGAGAGAGAGAGAGAGAGAGAGAGAGAGAGAGAGAGAGGGAGACACTTGGGAGAAGCGTCACACCTTTACCTGACCGTGGCCCCGTGGGAGGAAAGTGCATTTTTTGCGTCACTTTTGTGGTTTGAATGTGACGATACGCATGTCGGGAGTGTAGAGTCATGTTGGGGTGTAGTAGGGGTAGTAGTAGTAGTAGTAGTAGTAGTAGTAGTAGTAGTAGTAGTAGAAGACTAGATGCTATTGTCGTTGTTTTCGTTGTCTTCGTAGTAGTAGTAGTAGTAATAGTAGTAGTAGTAGTAGTAGTAGTAGTAGTAGCGGTAACAGAGTAGTTGTTCCTGTTAGTTGTTCTTGTCAATGTGGTAGTCGTTGTTGTAGTTGAATAAATGAATGAATCAATCAGTCAATATTAGTTTCAATCATTCAGTGTATATTTCACAACACTACACTGATCTATTCATTACATTCATCCTGTGCAATAAAAGCTCATTAGATTCTGAATAATCTTGGATATTACATTGAAATCCTTTAGTGGGTTAATGATTTCCCTAACAAATTTAATATTTCCTATTATTTCGTCTTTCTAACGTAGTAGTAGTAGTAGTAGTAATAATAGTAGTAGTAGTAGTAGTAGTACGTATAATAGTAGCAATAGTAATACAGCACTATTGTTCTCCATCCTCAAAAGAATAGCAGAACAAATTTTATTCAACCAATTAATTCTTTAAATTGCGTCCATCTAATGTAATAGTAGTAGTAGTAGTAGTTGTAATAGTAGTAATAGTAGTAGTAGTAGTAGTAGTAGCAGCAGTAATAGTAGCAGCACAACACTATTGTTCCTCACCCACAAAATAGCTACACACATTTTTTTTTTTTTTTCAAGCAACCTTCTTCTGAAATGATTGTTGAGAGTGTTGCAAGGTAAACCATTGTATGTTGTGTGGTGTTGTGGTTGTGTTGCCATCGATGCTCAAAATAACACCAACAACACACCACTAACACACCACCAACACACCACCAACACACCACCAACACACCACCATCATGCTTCACTCCATCACGCATCCTTCAACACCATCACCATCACCATCACCATCGCCACTATCATTATCATCACGGCCCCTTGCGTCACCATCATCAGAGTACAGTCACGTGTCACCATCACCATCACATTCACCACAAACTGCCTGTACTGCACCCCACCATCACCACCAAGCTACTTCACCATCATTTGTCACTATTTTATTGCTTGTTGAAGGTTTTCTCGTATGAATCTCTCTCTCTCTCTCTCTCTCTCTCTCTCTCTCTCTCTCTCTCTCTCTCTCTCTCTCTCTCTCTCTCTCTGTTCACTACTACTACTACTACTACTACTACTACTACTACTACTACTACTACTACTACTACTACTACTACTACTACTTCTGCTACTACTACTGCTACTACTACTACTACTACTATCATTATATATTAGAATTATTATTTTGTTCATGCACAGATATGGAAAGGCTTATTTTTAGACTGTGTGTGTGTGTGTGTGTGTGTGTGTGTGTGTGTGTGTGTGTGTGTGCGTGCGTGGTCGGTCAATTCACCTTCCCTCGGTGCACCAAACCTGTCCTCCCACACTCACCTCTCCCTCTTTGCTCTCCCTCTCCCTCCCTCTCCCTATTCCTCTCTCCTTGTCCGCCTCTCTCTCTCTCTCTCTCTCTCTCTCTCTCTCTCTCTCTCTCTCTCTCTCTCTCTCTCCTGTGCTTCATCGCCCACGCCAACCACCACCACCATCACCACCTCCACCAGCACCACCACTACCACTACCACCACCACCAGTATCTCCGTTATCACCACCACCTACACCAGCACCACCACCACCACCATAAACCACCACCACCACTGCTTTTAGCCACATAGTTCCACCACCTCCACCACTACCGCCTACCTTCACACGTATCTCCTTATCTTACTACCTCCACCATTCTCCATCACCACCACCACCACCACCACCACCACCACCACCATGAATAACTGAATGAATTACGAAGAGAATGAGAAAGGACACAAACATGCTGATAATGGCTGGTGGTAAAAATATACTAATACGTTTGTTACTACGAGGGATGAATATTAATGATTGGTAAACAAAGAACCCTTTAAGGTTTTATGGGCAACCTGTCAGTATAATTTCATTCCATCCTGAGTAGAAGATGATAATAGGAACAAAATGGTGAGTTGGTAATGAAAAAAAGGCAGGAATTTAAATGGTGTAAATTTAGAATTGTGAGAATTGTGAGGTGCAACTGATACGCCAAAATACGAGGATGTGTTCTCCTACCGTTGTTCCTGAGCATGTTGATGGTGTAGTGAATTAATTAATGGAGCTAATAATTCTGTTATTTAAAGGGCCGGGCTTGGATCAGTTACTTCTGCGACCATTACTGATAGTTATTACCATTACTACTACTATTACTACCATCACTATTACTATTACTACCACTATTTTTTTTTTCAAGGATAAACTTATCTCATTCACCTCCACCACCATTACAACAATTATTACTATTGCTACCACTGTAACTACCACCACCACTACTACCAATAATAATGAAACTGAAAATATACTACTGTTATCTATAGGGACTTAATTTTATCACCATCATCATCAACACCTACCATTACTTCTACAGCCACCACCACCACCATCACCAAACCGCCACCGTCATCACTACGACTGCTAATAAAACTAAAAATCTACTACTGTATTATTTAAAGAGACTGGCTCACGCTACTCATCTCCACTACCATCAACATCTATTGCTATTACTATATTACTGTTACAACTGTCACCACCACCACCACCACCACCACCACCACTAACCAGATCCTCCTCTTAGGTCGCAAATCTCCCAGAAAACCCTATACTTTTAGCCCCTACTGTCTCAAGAAAGTGGATTACCTTTATGTTCCCTACCATAGATAATCAAAACCTACAGAAGCTTCAGTATAGAGGTTTCGATGCCTTTATAGAGAACCATAGATAGAATTATAAGGAAAAGGATGATAAGGAAGGGAATTACAAGGAATGGGTTTATGCAGAAGCCACTCAGCCATCACCTTCACTATCATCACCATCACCATCAATATCTGTGAGGCACCCATCCCTTTCATTCCCTCATTCCATTACAGTCTTGTGGGGAATGAAGTGAATGCAATGCGAGGAATGTTTAGAAGCAGTGCGATGAGAAAGAAGCGATGTTGTTATGAGAGAGAGAGAGAGAGAGAGAGAGAGAGAGAGAGAGAGAGAGAGAGAGAGAGAGAGAGAGAGAGAGAGAGAGAGAGAGAGAGAGAGAGAGAGAGAGAGAGAGAGAGAGTAAGTGAAGGGGAAAGAAAAAAAGAGAGGAAGAGATAGAGGAGGAGAAGGAAGAAGAGGAGGAGGAAGAGAAGGAGAAGGAGGAGGAGGAGGAAAGATGAAAGATGGAGAAGAAAATTAAACTCAACAATGCTTCTCTCTTCTCCATTCCTTCCCTCTTTTCCTCCATCCCTCATTCCTCCTCCTCCTCCTCCTCCTCCTTATTCTCCTCCTCCTCCTCCACTGCGGGCTTCCAACCTCCACCCACACTGACTAACCACTCAGACCCACGCTACCACCACCGTCACGACTACCACCACCACCACCACCACCACCACCACCACCACCAAAATTGGCAAGGGAAGAGTGTTACAAATGTTTGATAATACGTTTATAATTCAGCTGTCGTTATTGTGGTGGTAGTAATAGTAGTAGTAGTAGTAGTAGTAGTAGTAGTAGTATTCAGTGGTGTTCTTGTTTTTCTTCTTCCTGCGTTTCTTTGTCTTTCTTCTTCTTCTTCTTCTTCTTCTTCTTCTTCTTCTTCTTCTTCTTCTTCTATTAAAGGTACATAGGGTCATTATATTATTCTATACATTTATATTGTTATTGTTACCTGCCTTTCCTCACCAAACTGGACCAGACCTGTTGTGTCTCATCCTCCTCCTCCTCCTCCTCCTCCTCCTCCTCCTCCTTTTCCTTTTTCTCGCTTTCTTCCTACGCTTGCCCTTGCTCCTGCTCTTGCTTCTCCTCCTTCTCCCCCTCCTCCTCCTCCTCCTACTGTCTGTTTTCCTCCTCTTCCTTTCTTTCTCTTCTTGTTGTCGTTACTCAGAGAGAGAGAGAGAGAGAGAGAGAGAGAGAGAGAGAGAGAGAGAGAGAGAGAGAGAGAGAGAGAGAGAGAGAGAGACAGACAGGAAATACCATCCCATAGACTCTCTCTCTCTCTCTCTCTCTCTCTCTCTCTCTCTCTCTCTCTCTCTCTCTCTCTCTTCTTCTTCTTCTTCTTCTTCTTCTTCTTCTTCTTCTTCTTCCCACAAATAGACAAATTGACACAAACATTTTCCTTCGTTATGTGGTGGGGCGAGGGGCGGTGTGAGAGGCGTTAGGGGGCGTGAAGGGCGTGATGCGGAAAGGCAAGGGAAGGGAAGGAAAGGGAAGGTGAAGGGGGTGGAGTGGTGGAGTGGTGGAGGTGAAGCGAGGTCAGACTTGGCCGGGTCTTCTGAAACACTTCGCCGCATGTTCACTACATTCAAAAGGCTCTCGTTGAAGGTACACGTGGTTTTAAAGGTGTTTTTACAGTTCCAGTGACAGATTAACCAGATTTCTACATTATTAACGGGAGAAATGCGGCTAATCATCTCTGTGGCCTTTGAAAATTGTCGTAGTGATGGAGAAAGCAAAGCGTTTCTGAATACTGGACTGGGTGGTGAGAGAGGAGTGAGTGAGTGAAGAGAGGAGAGAGAAGTGAAGTGGTCTGGTGACTTGGAAAGAGAGAGAGAGAGAGAGAGAGAGAGAGAGAGAGAGAGAGAGAGAGAGAGAGAGAGAGAGAGAGAGAGAGAGACTGGCTTTCCTTTTATAGCTTTGATATTTAATGGTTTATGGTGAATACAGTTATGAAAGACTCGCAAATTAGCGTTTTATGAAGCTGAGGTCAGAGAGAGAGAGAGAGAGAGAGAGAGAGAGAGAGAGAGAGAGAGAGAGAGAGAGAGAGAGAGAGAGAGAGAGAGACGCTTTGCAGTTCATAATCACTAACTGCAAACCTAATGACGCAAGGTTACAAGAAATAGACAAAGTAACTATATTAAATGATAAAGTGATACAAGACACATTTTCTTATTGATTTACTTATTTATTTTAACCATCATAGTTATAAAAAAGAAAAATTGCCCTGTAAGAACTAAGACAGCTGCTCTTTTTTGTTCTTCATTTGTATTCCTTTGTGTTTTTTCTTTCCCCCTCCATCTTAATCTCATCATCTTCTTACTGTGATTTTACTCTTCCTTTGTGTTCTCGCTGTCTTCCTCTTTCATCTTCCTCGCATCATCCTCTTACTGCTGTTCTACTCCTTTGTGTTCCGCTTTGTTGTCGTTTTCCTCCTTCGTTTTCCTCTCATCATCCTCTTACTGTTTTTTTTATACTTTTTCTTTTGTGTTCCGTTGTGTTCCCTCTCACCATCTTTTTTCCTTCTACTCGTTTTCTCTCTCTTCTTTCGTAACGGAT